>NC_067154.1:33131326-33431326 GCF_903995435.1 Acomys russatus | reverse complement strand
TCCATCTTATACCCATTAGAATGGCTAAGATTAAAAACTCAAGTTATAGTATATTCTGGCAAGGTTTGGAGAAAGGGAGGGCCCTCCTCTGTTGATGAAGGGAGTGCAAACTTGTACAGCCACTTTTTAAATCAATCTGGCACATCTTAGAAAATTAGGAATAATTCTACCTCAAGACCCAGCTATATCACTACTGGGTATATACCAGAAAGATGCTCCACCATACAACAAGGAAATTTGCTCAACTATGTTCACAGCAACTTTATTCATAATAGCCAAAATCTGGAAACAACCTAGATGTCCCTCAATTGAAGAATTTATAAAGAAACTATGGTACATTTACAGAATGGAATAATACTCAGAGACTGATGCAACAACCAAGGACCATGCATAATGAGGACCTAGACCCTCTGCACAGATATAGATAGGGAGCACATTCTCCTTAAAGATCCCTAATATGAGGATAGGGTCTACTTCTGACATGGACTCTGGTCCCCACAGGTTGATCAATTCCCCCTTGTGGGGTTGGCTTGCCAATCTACAGAGGGAAAAGATACAAGCAGTGTAGATGAGACTTGATAGGCTGAGGTCAGATGTTAGGGGAGTAGGGCTCCACTTTCTGAGGACTAGGGAAGGAAGGGAGTAGTATAAGGGAGTGAGAGTAGAAACCAGAGTTGGCGAGGGAGGGGTCTATAATCTGGATTTAACATAAACACATTAATAATAAAAATTAATTAAATAAATGATTTTTTAAAGTAGTTTTTCTTTTTCTTTTTTTAATGTTTTTATTTATTTTTATTAATTTATTCTTGTAACATCTCAATGGTTATCCCATCCCTTGTATCCTGCTATCCCTCCCTCCCTCCCATTTTCCCCTTACTCCCTCCCCTATGACTGTGCCTGAGGGGGACTTCCTTCCCCTTTATATGCTTATAGGGTATCCAAGTCTAAAAGTAGTTTTTCTTATCCAGCTAATTTGCCTGGCTCACATTTTACCAAACATGGCTAGTTTTTGCAGTCCCACTCCAAAAACATGATTTTGTCATCATTCTTGTTTTTGGTCATTTCTTTTCTTCTTCTTCTTCTTCTTCTTCTTCTTCTTCTTCTTCTTCTTCTTCTTCTTCTTCTTCTTCTTCTCTTCCTCTTCCTCCTCCTCCTTATCCTTCTCTTTCTCCTTCTTTCTTCTTCTTTTGCAATAGGACCTCATGTCTCAGACTGATCCAAACAAATAGGAAAAACTTCTCTGACATACACATTTTTTTTGTGTGTGTGATAAGATATCATATAGCTCCTGCATACCTACACCAATAGGTAGGTTTTCTTTATATTTCCCTGGGGGGAAGTTTCCTGGCTGTTTTTAACTTACTGTAAGACATATTATGTTTTATAACAAAAAATGTAAAGAAGCATTTTTTAGGAATGCAATACAGGAACTCTTTTTATTGTTTTTGTTATTGTTATTTGCATTTTTCACCATACAATTCTCATGATATAGATTTTTTTGAAATACCACCTGATATGTAATTTATTCTACACATTGTTTTGAATAAGGTACAAATTTAAGTTTACATGACAAACGTGTCTAAAAGAGGCTATAGCAGTGTTTATAAACAACTGCGTCATTTCCTGTTGGCACTGGGGAGCAAGAATATGTGATGGGAAAGATAGATATAAAATAAGATGATTTTCCACTATTGACATTATTCTGTTTTCATAGGCATCCTAATTCAGAACAGATACATTCCCTGAAATAATCAAAGTCATTTTACAAATGTATAGTGGCATGAGAAAAGGTCAGCTTCTTTTCCAATGTAGACTCCACAGTAGCTGGAAATAAAGAAAATGCTTTTTTTTATGACCTAGACATATGGCATAGATTTAACAGTGGTTAGGAATAAGTTCTGATTGGCTGGCTAATATTCTAATGAGAGAGATTAATCAATGTAAACCACATAGTTCAGTTAAAGCTGCCTCTCTAAACTGCCAATTTCATTTTCTTCCAGCAGAGAAAATGCCAATCTTTTCCTATGTAGTAAAATCTTCTTGTTATAACAACTAAGCAACTCTAGAGCTACTGTTATGGAGCAACATATGGTAACTACAAGATGTGGCTCCTTAGAGATCACCATGTTGCTAGAAAATAAGACTTTCCTCACCCCAGTTGTATTTCATGTTTTGTTATACTCTGGAGTGTGGTTGCCTCATAATGTAGTAATCACTTTTCTTCAGTACCATAAATGAAAGTACAGAAGCTATAATTTACTATAATTCAAGAGGCTTACCATAACTTAATAATCAAAATTACAAACTATGGCCAAACTTTTTACATCTTATAATACTTAGAGAAAACCCATGAGAACACAATGGTTCCTTTATTCTTTAAAAATCATGGACAACTGCTTCTGTGTGGAGCCTTTCAGAGGGCAATGTTGATGGGCTCTGGTCTGTAAGATTAGCTATCCATTACTAATAGTGTCAAAGGTTAGCTCTCTTCCATGCAGTGGGACTTGGGTTGGACCAGGCATTAGTTGAACATTCACTCAATCTCTACTCTACCTGTTCTATCTTTATCCATGCATGTCTTATAGACAGGGTAAATTTTGGATCAAAGTGTTTGTGTGTGGACTGGTGTTCTCCTCCCTCCACTATAAGTTTTATCTAGTCAGAGCATCACAGACACTCAGGGAAACATAGAGAGTACAGTAGAGTTGTAGTAGAAAGGATAAAAGGTTCTAGAGTTATTCCATACTGGTTTGTAACCTTGGCAACATAGTTTAATGTTTATACAAAATTAGAGTTAGGAAATAAATACAAACAGCTTTAAAGTCTAGAAAACCACCATGCATTACTGATTTTTTTATTTCTACAAGCCAGTCTCCTGTGCACATTCTCCACATGTAACACTCCCCTACAACTTCCTCATTTATTCCTTACTGATAATGATCTCGGTTCCAATGGATTAATGACCAACTGTAGGTAGGCTACAAACTTCATTTTATCTTAATATTTATTTCTGTAATAGATCCTATCTAGAGATTATATTGGACATATTTCCTGTCATTTTGACCCTGGAATAGGTAAGTAAATGAACTTTTTCTAATTATTTTCAATAGAAAATTTATTTGATCTTTGCTTTCTTCAGTTAAACCTGGAGCAATTTGACCTACATGCTCATTTTAGTTTTAAACAACATTTACATCCACTTTTCACTTTCAGAATTGTGTGTTATCTTCCTAAATCAAAATCAGATAAAATATTTGAAGTTCTCCAAAATTAAATATCCCTGACAATTTAATTCCAATAAAAATGGTATTGTCTTTATCCACGGAAGATAACAATGTGCTCATCTTAGCTACCAATTAAGATTTGCTCTGTTTCATTAAGACTCTTTCAAAGCAAGAGTTGTGATTCTTTCAACTGACAAACTTGATGCTGAAATAAAAGAAAGTGAAAATTGTGGCATCATTTTATTGACTCAGGGCTCATGGAGATTCACAAAGTTATTATACTGATCGCAAATTTCTTCCTGTTGAGTTATCAGAGACATGAATTTGTAATGCCAAGACAAAGTAGAGCAAGCCACAATCATTTTAAATTAAAACATCCCAAATATTTCTGCACTAAAATATCCCAAGCATATTCCAGCAGGATGATTTTAAGCCTGAAAGATGACATCAGATTGTGCTAAGAATATGGATTATTTATTATCTAGTCCCCAGGGCTCAATCTACCATCTGATTAGTAAAGACAGGTATTCAAGGAGGTGAAAAATGCAAAGTGAGCGCTATTTTAGATTTAATGAAATCATTTGTTCCTCCTAGCAGTTTTCTATCATATTAACAGTGTTTTTTCATAATGTATGAATATTAAATTTGTCTAATATAGTACAAAATTATCTTATTAAGAACTCACATGTTGTGATAGTCGGAAAGAGTACTGATGTGATATAGCACTAATTCAATTTGATGAAACCTATTGATTCAGAAAAGCCACTAATTTTCATAGCAAGATGTCAAAAAATGTATCATGTCTTTGTGAAAAAACTGTCTCCTTCAAAATTGCAAAGGTTGTTGTTCATAGCTACTTTCATGACAGATAGATCATTTAAAAATATTAAAAGGAGACACAGGATTTATTTATTTTTTCTATTTTATTAATTTATTCAGATTACAACTAAATTGTTATCCCATCACTTGCATTCTCCCATTCCTCCCTCATTCCTGCTTTCACCTTATTCTGCTCCCTAGGTCTATGACTAAGGGGGACCTCCTCCCCTACTATATGGTCATAGGCTATCAAGTCTCATCTTGGTAGCCTGCTTATTCTTTCTTTGAGTGCCATCAGACATCCTCACCAAGAGGTGGTCAAATATGGGTCACCAGAGTTCATGGACACAGGATTTTGCAATTGTTCTTACGGAATAGATGGCTGTAGCTTTATAATATAGGAAAACTGTAAAACATTAAAATTTAAAGACCGAAAAGTCAGAGAAGTGGAAGAATCCCAGTGGAGATGAATAATTACTACAAGTAGAAAATGTGATGCATCAAAAATCGGGAGAATGTCAATGATAGATTAATTTTATAATTGCACTGGGAGTTAACTATAAATGGAGAAACTAGAATGGTGTAAATATTTGTACTGAAGAAAGCATGCATTCTCCTAAACTCTCTCAAATATATCCTGTTCTGTTTTGCAATTACGTGGATTTCATTTTCATGAAGTACTCCTTACATGACGTTAGTTGCTGACCTTTTGTTTTATCTTGAACTGCAAAGTTATTAATGCTAAATGAAAGGTCTTATTTGTATGCCCAGCAAACTAAATGTCGCTTCCCCTTCAAAGTTTTCATGAAAATTTTACTGCTGCCTCAAATCATGTTAGTTTTTTTGAGATTTTAAACAAGGAATTCAGTAAATTCTGTACTTCTGGGGCTAACATAAGAAAGAATAAAAAATATTGTATAATCTTGAAAATCATGTTCATAAATACATCAAACAATATATCTTAGGAATAATCTTATAAAATATAAGTATATATATAGCACATTAATATATATGTATACCAAACATATAATTATGTGCTATGTAAATTTTGTTTCAACTACCACAATTTTAGACCTGTCAAACACACCTCTAAATTTTCTTTAGTGTGCATTTATAGGTTTATCATGTTTAATATAAAATATTATTCTGCATTTAGCCATTTCATTTATTTTAATTAGTTATTTATTCTTCTCACATATAGTACATCGCAACCAGTTTACCCTCCTTCCACAACTCCAATCCCCTCTTTTCTACCTCTCCTCCCCATTAGATCTACTCTTCCTCTGTCCCCCTTCAGGAAAAGAGCAACATCAACCAAACATGGCATAAACAAGTAAAAATAAAACTAAACACAAACCCTGGACAAGGTAACTCAGTAGAAGGTAAAACATCCCAAGAGCAGGCAAAAGAGTAAGAGACACCTTCACATTCACTGTTAGGAGTCTGACAAGAGCACCCATCTACACAAAAATAATATATATGCTGAGAACCAGCCCAGACAAATGCTAGTGGTTGTTCTATAAGCTTCTGTGATCCCCTATGAGCCTTTAGTAGTTGATTAAGTGGATTGAGTTCACATGGTGTCCTTGACCCCTCTGGATGCTACCTCAACATGCAGCTATACCACCCTTTGTCAGTGTGATCTTTATGTACGCTGTGTGAAGGTTGCCTTTGTATATTTAATTGCCAATTCTGTACAACCAGATACCTGAGTAGTGTCCAAACTTTGGTTTTGTTATTATAATTGCTCAGCACCTGCATCATATTTTGTAAACATACACGTCCCACACCTTCTGATTGGTTGAATGAAGAGCTGAATAGCCAATAAATGAGACAGGAGGGTGTAGGCAGGACTCCCTGAGACATGAACTCTGGGAAAGAACCTGAGGCAAAAGAGTCGCCAGCCAGTCAAGGAGGAAGACACAGGCTCTTGTAGTGAGAAAAGTTGACAAACCATGTGTAGGAATGTAGATTAATATAAACAAATTAATTTAAGTTACGATGGCTACCTGAGAATGAGCCTAAACTAAAGCAAAGCGTTCATAATTACTAAAAGTTTTCCATGTCATTATTCGGATGCTGGCAGTCCAAGAAAGTCCTGTTCTAATTCTTGGATATATATCACAATCATGCTCTACCCTGCCACAAGGAGAGTTATTCAACTATGTTCATAGCAGCTTTAGCAATAACAGGAGCAAACTTAAAACAACCTCAGTACACCTCAACCAAAGAATAGATAACAAAAATATGGTAAATTTACATGAAGGAACATTACTCGGCTGTTAGAAATATAACAATAATTAATTTGCAAGCAAATTGATGAAAGTAAATAAAATCATCCTGAGTGTGGTAACAGAGATCTGTAAAGTCAAATATGAAATGTTCCAGCTTATAAATGGGCATTAGTTGTCAAGTAAAAGATAATTATGTGACAACAAACAGAACCAGAGGGGCTAAGTAAAAAAGATGGGTCTAAGGGTAGTTCATGAATCTCCCTGGGAAGGATTAATCAAATAGTTTTGCCAGTGTTCTGGAAGTAGGTGGGATGAAACCAGGAAAGATCATATAGAGGGAAAGAGGGAATGAGAAGAGGAGTATGTAGAAAGAGATGACTGTTTTGGGGGGAGGGGCATTTTGTGGGAACAGAGAAACCTTGTGTAGTAGAAACTTCTTGGCTACCTGCTGTCCTTCCTCTGAGTGCCGCCAGGTCTCCCCCTCCAGGGGACATGGTCAAATGTGAGGCACCATAGTACGTGAGAAAGTCATATCACACTCTCCACTCAACTGTGGAGAATATTCTGACCATTGGCTAGATCTGGGAAGGGGTTTAAAGGTTACCTCCTGTATTGTCCTTGGCTGGTGCCTTAGTTTGAGCGGGACCCCTGGGCCCAAATCTGCCTATCATAGGCTACAGGAGTACTGTTTGAGAAAATCCAGCAATTGAAATGTTATGAAGTGGCTGCCTCCTCTGTAAGAAAAAAAAAAAAATCACAGGAAAGTAAAAAGAAAAGAAAGATCTTAATCAAAACTTATGTAAATTGAGGAGAGACATTTAACTCAATAGCTCTGAGTAGTCAAATGCAAGAAGACATTAACATACAGGATTAAGCCATCTACTCAGTACTAAAACATGGAGAAAGACATTGGGCAGTATGACCAGGCCTGCTTTAATACATTAGTAATGATTTACCATTCTTCTGTATAAATGTTTTCTTTTTCTTTCATTCATATGGGTAATAAATAATTATTCCAACTTTTTTGAAAGTTATGTTGTTGTTATAAAGAAAGAAATTTCTGAAATGTTCGATTTTTATCAATAAAGACTCAGGAGATAGATGTAGGAATGAAGGCCTATTAGTTCAGAGAGGAAGATAAAACACTCATCTGACCTTCCTACTGAGCCAACATCCCAGAAGAAAAAAACACTCCTTCTCTACCCTGTCTCAAACACTCTCTACTCAATGTCCCTTCTTTCTATTTATTTTTCACTACTTTTTTTTTCTTTTTTTTTTTTTTTATTAATTTATTCTTGTTACATCTCAATGTTTATCCCATCCCTTGTATCCTCCCATTCCTCCCCCCCCCCCCCCATTTTCCCATTATTCCCCTCCCCTATGACTGTTCCTGAGGGGGATTACGTCCCCATATATTCTCATAGGGTATCAAGTCTCTTCTTGGCTACTTGCTGTCCTTCCTCTGAGTGCCACCAGGTCTCCCCCTCCAGGGGATATGGTCAAATGTGAGGCACCAGAGTACGTGAGAAAGTTGTATCACACTCTCCACTCAACTGTGGAGAATATTCTGACCATTGGCTAGATCTGGGAAGGGGTTTAAGGTTTACCTCCTGTATTGTCTTTGGCTGGTGCCTTAGTTTGAGCGGGACCCCTGGGCCCAAATCTGCCTATCATATTGTTCTACTTGTAGATTTCTAGGACCATCTGTATCCTTTTATTTTGCTGTTCTCCCATGCGTCTCTCATTTAGAGTCCCAATAGGATGCCTTCCCCTCTGTCCCAGTTTCCTGGTAAGTGAAGGCATTTGTGGGACATGCCCCTTGGGCTAGTATGCAGATATAAGTGAGTATATACCATTTGATTCTTTCTGCTTCTGGGTTAACTTACTCATTATAATCATTTCTAGCTCAATCCATTTATCCACAAATTTTGGGAATTCCTTGTTTTTAATAGCTGAGTAGTATTCCATATTGAAGAGTGGATAAAGAAACTGTG
Organism: Acomys russatus; assembly: GCF_903995435.1. Classification (NCBI taxonomy): domain Eukaryota; kingdom Metazoa; phylum Chordata; class Mammalia; order Rodentia; family Muridae; genus Acomys; species Acomys russatus. The sequence continues at coordinate 33,423,052 of NC_067154.1, read as the reverse complement.
ATACATATACACTATGGAATTTCACTACTTTTTGATGCTTTCTTTACTTTGGTTCTTGACATATGGTCCTCAACTCAATAGTTCCTGCCTCATGAATATGGTTGGCAGAGATATTGGGCTGGAAGACTGAAGATGATGCTCCAATGTTACAGATAGTGTTGGGTGACTATTCAAGCAGCAAACTGTCTCAGTGATTTTTTCATTTGGAAACTTCTAACCTGCACTACTGTCCAGACCTGCCAGACAATCAACTGAGACCCTCGGACCCCTAGGGAGAGAATGGGGGACAAGAGACGTGAAGAACAGACAGCAAGTCAAGGAGTCTGATCAAGCTGACCAAATTTTATTTTCTCACAGGCAAATATGTACCACTGAAGCAGGAGGCTGAGTGGGGTGATCTGGGAGGGCGGTTTTCCCAAGAAATCAGGAAGTCAGGAAGTTTGGCAGGGCGAAGGCCCCTGTGGTTCTGGGGCTGGGTGGAATTGTTAGGCATCTGGAACCACAAGGTGTTATCTATAGACTTTGTTCTCCTTGTCCTCTGAAGGCCTCTGTAATTCCAGGAATACTGAGAACAGCTGGAGAGTACCTTGAGGGAGGGGAAGAGGTTACAAGGCAGTCTTCTGGAATGTACCCTGAGGCAAGGAGGGAAAGAGGTCACAAGACAGCCTGCCCCAGGTCCACTCAATGTATTATGCCAAGGTCCGAGATGCTTGTTGGCTATGGTCTTGGCTCCCTACACACTACTGGTTTACTCAGGCACTTAAGTTTTATTCCTTCTCAAGTCTCTGAGGGGGCTTAAAAACCATGTGGATTAGTTTCACATTCAAATTTAGTTGGTTAGGGCTTAAGATCTTTTGAGGTCAAGATAAATAATTTAAGATAATAGAGATGAGATATGATAGATATTGAATTTCACTCAGAAATGTAGATCCAACAAGTTAGGAAAGATGTTTACTTCTTTCTGTATGTAGTTTGTTTCATTCATGTTTAATAAAACAAATGTACATGTTTTAAAAATCACTAAAAACACATGAATCAATGATAAATTAATAAATACTATATTTTATGCATTAAAATGAGTTGTATACATGGCCTTTTATTGATTCTTTTTTCCCTTTTTTATTAATTAAACATTTCTTAATTTTTACATTTAAATTTATATTATTACACATATATACAATAAACTACCTATGGCAAGAAGAACCATGACACAGTCAGGAAGTGTTTTGCCTATTTGTCTTTGACATCCTTGAGTAAAACATCTTTCATACCTTGGTGCATCAAAGCATCTGAATGTGGAACAATCTCCATCATATCTTGTCACTATCAACTTAAAACATCTATCTAGACCTAAAAGCATCTTAAACCCAAATCAACTAGGCTTAGTTGTAAAACTAATCTACCTGGTCTTCAATTGCATCAGAGACTTGATAAGAAATGAACTTAATTACCTGAATATGCCAGGAGTACAGGTTAGTAGCTTTCCAAATGAGAAAATGACAGAGGCAGTTTTCTACATGAATAGTCACCCAGACCCCTATAATGTTGGAGAATCTTGTTCAGCCTTCTGTCCCAATATATATGATTCTTACTTTTAAAATAATATATAAAGAAAAGATAATAAAGTAAATATTTATTATTGAATTGTGTTGAAAAGTGTTATCAAGATGCACAAAGTTAAATGTGAGGCACCAGAGTACGTGAGAAAGTCATATCCCACTCTCCACTCAACTGTGGAGAATGCTCTGACCATTGGCTAGATCTGGGTAGGGGTTTAAAGTTTACCACCTGTATTGTCACATTTGATGATGTCCCCTGGAGGGGGAGACCTGGTAGCACTCAAAGGAAGGACAGCAGGTTACCAAGAAGAGACTTGATACCCTATGAGGTAATTCCCCTCAGGAACAGTCATAGGGGAGGGGAATAAGGGGAAAATGGGAGGGAGGGAAGAATGGGAGGATACAAGGGAGGGGATAACCATTGAAATGTAACAAGAATAAATTTAAAAAAAGAAAAGAAAAAAAAAATAAAAACAAAGCCAGCCCGCCCCCCAAAAAAAGATGCACAAAGTTTAGTTATTGTAATTGTAATTGTGTTCTACAAGCCTTAAAGAAAATATATTATTCTTAGGTATTGTTGCTATTAAAACCTTCTTTAATTTAAACTTTTCATGACTGATGCATTATAAATATAACTGTAAGCTGTTTTAAAAATAATTGTGTATTTTCCTTTTATTTGAATATAGAACACACATTGACACAATAATTTTTTTAAGTTATTCTGGACCATGTGATAACATAAGTATCCTAAATAATTTATATAATTAAGTATAGTATTGTCATACAAAATCTTCTTTGCTTATTTGTTCACTAACCTATAAATCACAGATTTTTAGTCAAATATAGGTCTCTTACCATTAACAGGGTCTTAAAAGAAGAGTCATAGTAAACAACAAAAGAATTGGGCCTACTGGCACTCAATTTTGAGACAAAATAATATTCAATTTGGTTGTTACATTGCAACTGGGGTTACAGTTTCCATATTGGACATATATATATATATATATATATATATATATATATATATATATATATATATATATATATATATCTCAAAGGATAATTGCCGTCTGACCGTGAGCATCCACTGATTGACAATTGTAATAATACATTTGTAAAATGAAGTGGTATTGTGGTAAATATGCTATCAAAATATGTTTTAGTTAAACTTTGTTTTTTATGTTTTTATTGGAGACACGGTAAATTTGCTGGCCTTTTTTCTATTTTTTATTTCTTACATTGCTCAGAGAACTTTGTGGAAGGAAAGGCAGAAAGACTGAAATACAGAGGGGATGGATTATATCAAGAAAACACGCCCCTCTAAAATAGCAGGATATATGTACATATGAACTCATAGAAACTAAGGTAACATGCAGGGGGTCTTAAAGGGTCTATAAAACATGGGTCTTTGAAAAGAAGAAGCATACACATTCCCCTAAAAAAAGGGAAAAGGAAAAATAAGTCAGTTGTATGACTAAAACAGTGTTTCTTCTTTAGTTATTAAAGCTTTTTATTTATTTTTTTTTTTGAAAATGTTCTTTTTGTAAAGAACATAGAGTAAAATCCTTATCTTATAACAAACAAAAGCAGGAAACAACACAGGTGACAAAGTAAATATGTGTAATAATACTTCTAAAGATTAGAATCTTCCCCATGTAAGTATGACTGGTGAGTTCATGAAATTTTCATAATTGTGAGAGACACATAAGATTTTCTGTACTCAGGGGACAGGACTTTTGTCTTTTATTGCTTCTTTACAAGGAGTAAATGTGGTACAATCAATTAAAACTACTTTCTTCTAAATAAGGATAACAAATAGAAAGAAAAGAATAAAAACATTTTTCATACAATATATTCTCATTATTCTTTCTCCTTCTCCAACTCTTCCCAGATACTCTAACTCTTCTGTCACTCAAATTCACACCCTTTATTTCTATATGTCTTTTGAAAGCAAACATGAATAAAAATAATAGACCATAAAACATGAGACTATGAATAGAACAAAACACACAGGAAAATAAAGCATAGGAAACCCATATAGACTCAGAGACACTCATGAATAAAAGCATAAAAAAACATATTGATTATGCAATGCTATGTAAAAATAAAATATAGTAATGATAGCAGATAGAAATCCATAGCTTCATATCAATATCTCTATGTCTACTATAGTGTCTGGAATGATCTTTCAAGAAAAATACAAGACTGTATAAAGTATAATGAGAGAAAAATAAACTGGAAAACCCAGAAGAAATAATGATTCTAATTTGAGTTATTTGAAATTCGTAACAGAAGATTTGTATATAAATCAGCATAAGTATCCATTTTTATGCTTTATGAAGCAAGATGAAAGACATTTTAATGAAAACTAAAATGTTTAAATAATTGGAAATTAAATATATTTAAAATTGGTAAAGAAATAAAAATCACATAGGGATATTGTATAGGAAAAGAATTAGAGCACAATGTAAGATAAAGGAATGAAAGTGTCCTCTTGTCACAAAAACTTTTAATAAAAACCATTTACTAATTTTACTGAGTAGTTCTAAGAAAGTAGTGGCAAGACATTGAATACTTTGTTTTAAATTTATATAATCTAGAATTCTCTATTTGAACTCTAAGTGTTGAAATAATATTTTTAAACTTAATGGGTTAAGAGGGACAAGGGAAGTAAAAATAGTTGCAGATAGGGTTGTTCATATAGAATTCTCATATATTATTTTATATGTCTGATGAAGTCCTGTGTTTAACCTTAAATGCACTAACATTCAATAATAAACAGTTTTCCATTTAAAAAGCATTGCATTTAAATTCTTGAACCCCTCAATAAGACCATCAAGGCTGGTGCATCTGGACCCAGGGGGGCGCTCACAAACTGCTACACCAACCGAGTACAATGCATTCAGTAAACCTTGACACCCTATTCAGACCTAGGCAATGGACAGTTTATTCTCCATGGTTGTGGGGATAGCAGGGACAGCCTTGGATATGGATTCTGGTACCCCTATTTGACCACATCCCCTTTCTGGGAAGGCCTTGTGGCATTTCGATGTAGAAGAAACAGGGTAACCAGATTAGACCTGACCTGATTAGCTGTGATCATTTGGAATGGGAGGATGTCCTCTTCTGTCACAGGTCTAGGGAAAGGGAACAGGTGAAAAAGGGAGGGAGAGGGAAACGGGAAGACACAAGTGTGGGGATAATAATAATATGCATGTAATCTGAATAAATTATTTTTAAATACAAAATTCAATACATTCTTGTTCCAGATAAGATCGTTATCAGTCTGAAATCTAAATAAACATATCTGATCCTATATATTGGTGAAGATCTTGGACATCACTGGATAATTTGCTTTGTGTATTAGATATTGGTAAGGGTAGTAAACTAATCTGGTCAAAGTATGGAGAACAGAAACTAAGGAGTGTTCAGCTACAGATGGATAACTGGTACAACAATCAATTTCTAAGGCTTAGGTAAAATTGAAGAGTGGGTAAATTGCAAGATCAAGTTCCATGGAGTTTGAAAACAATACATTGTTTTCTGAGCATGACAGGACCATTGTACTCATGAGTACCGAGCAGCTGTGGTTACCTGCACAAGACCAAGCCATCCAACATCTTAATCTTAATACAAAGGGAAAAGCATAGTGTTATGTTGTTGGAGCACGTGTTTCCCTTGTGGAGGACCTATCTAAGTACCTCTGTAACCTCTGCCATGTTTTGTAACTCAAATGCTAGGGCTTCAAAACCCTTTTTGGGACTCTGAAGGCATTGTTTCATTTGTAAGTACATATGCATAGACACAAGACATATACATATATAGATATATATAATTTTTTTTTTTTTAATTATTTTTTTTTATTAATTTATTCTTGTTACATCTCAATGTTTATCCCATCCCTTGTATCCTCCCATTCCTCCCCCCCCCATTTTCCCATTATTCCCCTCCCCTATGTCTGTTCCTGAGGGGGATTACGTCCCCCTATATATTCTCATAGGGTATCAAGTCTCTTCTTGGCTACTTGCTGTCCTTCCTCTGAGTGCCACCAGGTCTCCCCCTCCAGGGGACATGGTCAAATGTGAGGCACCAGAGTATGTGAGAAAGTCGTATCACACTCTCCACTCAACTGTGGAGAATATTCTGACCATTGGCTAGATCTGGGAAGGGGTTTAAAGTTTACCTCCTGTATTGTCCTTGGCTGGTGCCTTAGTTTGAGCGGGACCCCTGGGCCCAAATCTGCCTATCATATTGTTCTACTTGTAGATTTCTAGGACCCTCTGGATCCTTTTATTTTGCTGTTCTCCCATGCGTCTCTCATTTAGAGTCCCAATAGGATGCCTTCCCCTCTGTCCCAGTTTCCTGGTAAGTGAAGGCTTTCGTGGGACATGCCCCTTGCACCACCTCAGCTCAAAGATATATATAATTTTAAAAATAAAATAAATATTTAAAACAAATGTAAGGGTAAAATAAATAGTTCCCAATTAAGAGATATAATTTTTTAGCATTCCCGCACCTAATTGAGGAACTATGGAAAGTTGATGTCCACTTTAGGTAGGAAAACCTGGTTTCTGTAGGAATGGGTTTCCTGGTCGGTAGGTAACCCTTCACTGAGTATCCCACACCAAAATTATGTGAATAGCACGAACTGGAGTAAGTGGCTTATTAAATAAAGAAGAAGAAAAACGAGGACACCAAGTTAAAGCAAATAAGACGATGAGTGCCTGTCTGGGAGGAGTTAAGTTGTAGATTTCAGAATGCAGGTGAATATATTCAAAATGCATTGTACAAAATTCTCAAAGAATTAATAAAATGGAATACATGTACACTAAAAGATGTTCCGGAGGGATCTCCATCCCAGACCTCAAGCAGTACTATGGAGCAACAGTAATAAAAATAACATGGCACTGGCGTATGTTGATCAATGGAATAGACTTGAAGATCCAGAAATAAACTTACACACCTATGGACACTTGATTTTTGACAAAGAAGCCAAATCTATACAATGGCAAAAGATAGCGTCTTCAACAAATGATCTAGGTATAAAAATAAAAAATAATAAAATATTTAAGGAATTGAACCACTTTCTCATGCCATTACCAAAATAAATGTCTACTATTCTGACATTCAATTAGTAATTAGGAGTTAATTAAATATTTCATTTTTTTATTTTTAGTGATTATGATTTTTTCTTCAAAAGAGATGAAAATGAAAAGTATTTGAAATATTATGTTTAAATTAATGATTTTGAGAAACTCAATATTTTTCATTGACCTTTAGTATGGCATGTTTCAGAAATTGATGACAAAATTATGTAAAATGATATTAAAGATGACATTAATACAAAGTAAGTGGTAACCATCATAACAGTCATATGAGTTCAATAATCACATGAAGAAGACACAAGAAGATAGTAAGAGATTATATATTTCTCTAAAATTATTACCATATGCATATTGTGTTCTATCCCCAGGATATTGGGTCAAAAAGAATATTTATTTTCATACTATTTAAGAGTTAAACCATTGTAAAAGATTGGTAATAGATAAAAGTGCAAATTTGGGTTATTTTTTATTTACAACACTTTATTGTTAATCATGAATGGTTCATTATATAAAATGGAAAAGACAGAATACTGGAGAGATGACTTTCATTCAGAACATACATTGCACTTGTAAAGAAACTAAGTAAGTACCTCTGTAACCTCTAAATCTTTCTGTAACTCCAATACCCTCCATTGGCTTCCTAAGGCATTGCACTCTATTGCAAATGCATAGGCATAGATACATGAATGTATACATAATTTAAAAATAAAATAATTACTTAAAATATGTAATAATAAGTAGTTCCCAATTAAGAGATATACATTTTCAGTAATCAGTAAAATGGATTTAAACAGATTACATCAGAATATAAGTTGACAATTATTAAAGGATTCATAATAAGTGGTTTTGATTAAAATTGCAAAATAAGCAGCTTTAGTTGGATAAAATGGCCACCATAAAGCAAATATAAAGTATAAAGTTTGCCATAGAAATCACTATAGCTACGTTCAGATAATATTTTTTAAATACCTTAATAGACAGAGAAAACTTTTCTACACTGTTTAAAAGTTAAATGCATGAAACTCTTTATATTATTCTATAAGGTTCTATTATGCAGAATATACTAACCACAAATAAACTAATTATATCCACTTTTTCTCAACTAGCCTCTACTCAGAGTACAAAAAAATTGTAGTCAATAGGAGGACAATAAATATTATATTATCTTAATTATATTTATAATTTAATGGAACTGTATTTCCTAAAAAGGGACAAGGCCATATATTACTAAATTTATAAAGAAAATTAAAAAACACTTAAATGACGAAGCTAAAAGTTCAAATGTCCAAATAGAGCACATAATTCTTTCTAACAGTATGAGTCATGACAGTGTTAGCGCCGTATGAAGTTACTATGACTGTCATATCATGACAATACCAAAAATAAATTTTTAGTATTATTCATTTTATCTTATATTCACATTTTTATAACATATGGCTAATAATCAAGATTGAGGGTTTTTAATATAAAATAACATTTAGCTTTTCTAAATTTTTGTTACATAGTTATTATTCTTATTATAAAAAGAGGCTCAAACATCTGTATATACAAAGTATTTTAAAAAATAAAATAATGGATACTTAGTGTTTACAGTTATATTATTCCCAAACTGTCTAATAATTGTTAAATATTTTCAATACATTCTAACTTGAAATGAGTGGATTATGCCTTGAGTGCAAAAGCTCACCTAACCTCACGGTATAACAGAGATTTAGGCTTCATGTTACATTCACTTTGGTGTTTTGGCTACTTTATATGATTTTGTCCAGCAGCTGTTAACTAAAATGGTGTCTCCTCAGGCATAGTGAGCATATCACATACAAAACGATCTTTACTTCACAGAAGTGTGTTTATTTGAGTGACACTGAACAACACAATAGACTCCTGATGAAGTTGCAAAGTGAGTCATTCATGTGAATGAGCCCGGAAATGTTGGGAGGCGCACAAACTGCTATCCGATCCCAGATGATCAGGTGGAAATACATAATCTTGTATTATACGGTCTTAGCAGGTGGCATTTAGGAATATATATGTATAGGAATTTGCATAAACATTACACACAACAGCAATTAATGAAATAGTAGGTTGTTAATTTCTTACAGAGTATGTTTGTTTAAATGGGAGGGTTGGCATGGAAGAACAGGAATAAGAGAATGGTATGATTATATTATCATGCTAAAAGGTAAAAAAGTATTGAAAAATCTCATTACCCACTTCCCACCTAAAAATAAACAAACAACAACAGCAAACACACAGAAGGTTGTCTGGACAACTAGCCATATGCACATTTCAATGATATATACTCAGTCATGCCAGCAGTTTTAACTTTTTTTCATTTACATATCTAATTGTTTTTAGGCTTTGGAATAATATATTTTTAATTTTACAATTGTGAATCTAAGAGAGTGTGAGGCTGAGGATAACCTGGGGAGTGTGTCTGGAGCAAGAGTGAGGTCTAGATGTTTCCAAAGCATGAAAATCTTATCCACATAATGGCAAGAGTAGGAATGCTACATCCCTGGCCTGGGCCTACATATCCTAGCACACATAGCCTATGGCACCCACATCTGCCACTCATGAGGTAGTCAGGTAGCTTGGCAGCCAAGTTACAGGATAATATCCTCTACCCTTGTAAGGTCATATCTAGCAAGCACCTGAAATGCCTCTTCATGCAAAGGCAGTACCTTTAGACTGCCAAAGATGTACTCTCACCCCGATTGTTTCATGGTTCTTATTCCTGTAGGTAGTTTATTGTATATATGTATGGTGATATAAATGTATATGTAAAAACTGAAAAAAATTTTTAATAAAATCTCATAAAAGTGAAAAATAGGTTATAGAGAAAAATTAAAAATTTCAATATTAGATGAAAGACTAACATAAAGAAAAATAAGGTGTCTTGGTTTTTGCTATCAATAGTATTTATTTTAATTATTTAATTATTGGTGCACAGTAGAAATGTCACTATAGCAGTTACTTGAAGGAAAAAATACAGGGAAATGTTTATAACTTGACGAATCCTAAATATATAATGTCAACTTTATTTGTTGGCTTTTGTATACTTTGCTGGCTTGTGTATTTTTCCCAGTTAAATTTTCATTGGTTTACATTCACTCATTGCTTGGAGTTAATTTCTTTATACACCTTCTTTCTTTCTGAGTCTGCTATGCTTATTGTATTTTACTGGATTAATACTAGGCTGATAGTGGGCAAATATCTTTTGAACTGGAAGATGTATTTCAAATTAAGTGGGCTGCTATGTGGATTCTGGCATCTGTGTTTGATGGGGTGTTACCAGAGGGGGGGAAAAAAAAGAAAAAGAAAAGAAATCAAACATGTCCTGGTAACTGTGAGATTTTTAAAATGTAAGTTTTATCAGCCATTTGTAACTAAACTAATTCAACTTCTGAGCTTGCAATTGAACCAGATTTATTCCTAAGAAAGTGGCCCAAAGGACAGGTTCTGAAAAGATTCCATTTATCTTATCCTAAGATAGGCTTTCAGAGTAAGATGCAATTGAAAAGGAAATTATAGTAGATTTTAATTTCTTTGATTTTAAACTCAAATAGGGATGAAGACTGATTTTGTATTGTAATGCCTCCATCTTTGATATGGACAGCTTTTTTAATTAGAATATGGTTTTATTGAATGGTAGGCTCTTCCATGGGGATTTTCTTAGGTCTTTCACATTAAAATATAAAGATAGGTGGTGACTGACATATAAATATTATAACATTTTTAACATTGTATTTTAGGGTTTGTGCATTTTAATACAATTATCAATTTTGTTTGTCAGATTTCAATGGGAACTAACAAAAGGCATAGGTTTTACTGTAGAAGAGAAAAGCAAACTAGTTTTTAATAATTTTAGAGACATTTTACTGACTATAGATATCTCTGTTTGGAGATAAAAAATACTTAAAATATGTAAAAAAAAAATCCCTGAATAGGCATGAGTAAGTGGCTATCTGATATACACCTGTCTCTTAAAAAATGCAGCCGTACTATAGCTGTACAAAAGGACAAAATCAGGTCATTTCTATCTTTCGTTAGGCAAATTAATTAACAGAGCTTTTTGATATAAGGAAATTTAGTTCATTGAATACAATTAAAATATTAAATATAGATTAATAAATAAAATATAATAAGATATAGGAAGGCCATTGAAGAAGTAGTATGGGAAGATTCGACACAGAGAGTTAATTGCATGAGGAAATGAACTGAGAGTCACTTTGCCAAATGGCTTTTAAGAGAAACCACTGGGTTGACTCTGGGACATCACTCTTTTCCTTTATCTTTCTTTTTTAGGTAAGGAGATTGGAGTTGAAAAGAAAGAAAGGGGATATAGAAATATAGAGGGAGAATAGAACAAAAGGTATATTATTGAATCTACACTTCGGCACAAGGACTTGTTGCTCACAAATAAGGATATTTTTAATTCATATGCCTACAAATATGTATATTGATGCAAATCATGGTCATGACAAATACTAGTCTGATTTAATGACAAGAGTATATATCATAGGTCCAACAGATAGATATGGTACTATAGATATATAAGGTAAAATAGTTAAATAAGGTTTTCAAAAGCCTCAGAGACCTACAGTTATGGCCTTTAAAGATGTTTTCAATATTCAAAAGATACTGACAACAAGACAAGTTAACTCCTGGTAATACCCACCCTACCTCAAGAATGATGAGGAGCATCAAAGAACCTTCTTATGGAGTTGGCTTCAAATGTGGCAAAGCAGCCCCAATGGCAGTTTCTGCCACAGAGAGAATGCTGGCTAAAAGTGGGCATACTTAGATGCAGGCATAGTAGACACCCAGACTCTGCCAAGACAGGGTAAGCACGTCCTCAATAGTTCCTGCTTCACAAATATGTCTAAACCAGATTCTTATGGAGATACTAATCATCAATGTGAGAGTAGAATATGAGAGCCCATAAATGAATGAATTACTGTGTAAATATCACTATTAATATTACCTAGAAAGGGCAGAATGAAGTGAAAATAGGTACAAATAACTTACCAGTCTGCATATGACAACATGTAAGAAATAAAAATTAATTGGTTGGTGAGTATTTGTGTGTGGGGACTTTTGTACGCTGTCATTATCTCTGCCATCTTGTAATTGAAGAAGTATTTTTAGGAAGTCATCTACCATCTCTGATCCTAACAACATTTCCTATTTCTTTTCAGCATGCATCACTGAATCTTGAACTTAATGGTGTTGTATAGAGAGCTCATTTAGGGCTCAACATTTTAAAGACTCTTAATTCTTTGTGCATATGCAGTTTCAGGTTTCTGCATTAATTATCACCTACTGTATGTAAGAAGATACTTCTCTGATTAGGGATGAGTACCATGCTGATATTTTGAACTAGGAAAATGTGATTAGTGGGATTAGAGGAGATTTAAGATCCAGGATATATGAAAAGTGAGTTGAAATGATTCCTTTTCTCTCAATAAGAACTGGTTATACCATCACTTGTGTAAAATTTGAGAATAAAATATAATATTATAGCAAATGACCTCCAGGATTTGAATGATACAATTTAAAGAAAGAACGTCTACATAGCATATAACCAGGTATATACTAGGAGATAACAGAAAAATAGTGAAAACCTTAAGGAGATGTGGGTGACACTGTAAGTACAACTTAGAAAAAGAAATGTGGGGCTAAAGATTCTCCAATCTTGGAACATTATATTGATTCTCTGTTATCACTCCTTTCCCAGAAAAAAAAAATGCTTGGTTTATCTTATTTGTGATTGTAATTTTTATCTGTAGTTGAGATATTATAACCAAGGAGAAGTATAGAATTCAGGAAAGCGAAAAAGGACAATAACGAAGGTTGCACTAGCCATATGTGAGAAAATGAACTCTTGAGTGGGATTTGTTGGCACAGGTGCTAGGAAGGACAAAATGCAAAAACGGAGGTAAAATATTAACTGAGAATGAGGAAGTCAATGCTAGAGAATGGGGATGAGTATAAAAGATGATTAAAAAGGCCATGGGGAAACATAGTGTTTCATCTTTATTTTAAAACGCCTATATACTATATAAAAACATTCACACATAAATAAGCATTTTATTTTTTTTCCTTTTTTTTTTTTTTATTAATTTATTCTTGTTACATCTCAATGTTTATCCCATCCCCTGTATCCTCCCATTCCTCCTCCCCCTCCCATTTTCCCATTATTCCCCTCCCCTATGACTGTTCCTGAGGGGGATTACGTCCCCCTATATATTCTCATAGGGTATCAAGTCTCTTCTTGGCTACTTGCTGTCCTTCCTCTGAGTGCCACCAGGTCTCCCCCTCCAGGGGACATGGTCAAATGTGAGGCACCAGAGTACGTGAGAAAGTCGTATCACACTCTCCACTCAACTGTGGAGAATATTCTGACCATTGGCTAGATCTGGGAAGGGGTTTAAAGTTTACCTCCTGTATTGTCCTTGGCTGGTGCCTTAGTTTGAGCGGGACCCCTGGGCCCAAATCTGCCTATCATATTGTTCTACTTGTAGGTTTCTAGGACCCTCTGGATCCTTTTATTTTGCTGTTCTCCCATGCGTCTCTCATTTAGAGTCCCAATAGGATGCCTTCCCCTCTGTCCCAGTTTCCTGGTAAGTGAAGGCTTTCGTGGGACATGCCCCTTGGGCTAGTATGCAGATATAAGTGAGTATATACCATTTGATTCTTTCTGCTTCTGGGTTAACTCACTCATTATGATCATTTCTAGCTCAATCCATTTATCCACAAATTTCGGGAATTCCTTGTTTTTAATAGCTGAGTAGTATTCCATAGTGTATATGTACCACAGTTTCTTTATCCACTCTTCTACTGAGGGACACTTAGGCTGTTTCCATGTTCTGGCTATTATGAATAAGGCTGCTATGAACATGGTTGAGCAAATTTTCTTGTTGTGTGCTGGAGCATCTTCTGGGTATATTCCAAGGAGTGGAATAGCTGGGTCTTGAGGAAGCCCTATTCCCATTTTTCTGAGATAGCACCAGATAGACTTCCAAAGTGGCTGTACTAGTTTGCATTCCCACCAGCAATGAAGGAGTGTTCCTCTCTCTCCACATCCTCGCCAGCATGTGGTGTCACTTGAATTTTTGATCTTAGCCATTCTGATGGGTGTAAGATGGAATCTCAGAGTTGTTTTGATTTGCATTTCCCTGATGACTAAGGAGGTTGAGCATTTCTTTAAGTGTTTCTCAGCCATTTGATACTCCTCTGTTGAGAATTCTCTGTTTAGTTCCAAGCCCCATTTCTCAATTGGGTTATTCGGTTTGGTAGTGTTTAATTTCTTAAGTTCTTTATATATTTTGGATATTAGACCTTTGTCAGATGTAGGGTTGGTGAAGATTTTTTCCCAGTCTGTAGGCTGTCGCTTTGTTCTCTTGACAGTGTCTCCTGCCTTACAGAAGCTTCTCAGCCTCATGAGGTCCCATTTATTAATGGTTGACATTAAGGCCTGGGCCGTTGGTGTTCTGTTCAGGAAGTTGTCTCCTGTGCCAATATGTTCCAGGCTCTTTCCCACTTTTTCTTCTAAGTGGCTTAGTGTCTCTGGTTTTATGTTGAGGTCTTTAATCCACTTGGATTTGAGTTTTGTGCAAGGTGACAAATATGGGTCCAGTTTCATTTTTTTACACATAGACCTCCAGTTAGACCAGCACCATTTGTTGAAGATGCTATCCTTTTTCCATTGAATGGATTTGGCTTCTTTGTCAAAAATCAAGTGACCATATGTGTGTGGATTCATATCTGGGTCTTCGATTCGATTCCACTGATCAACCAGCCTGTTGCTGTGCCAGTACCATGCTGTTTTAAGTACTATTGCTTTATAGTACAGTTTGAGATCAGGTATGGAGATTCCTCCGGAGCATCTTTTATTGTACAAGATTGTTTTAGCTATTCTGGGTTTTTTGTTTTTCCATATGAAGTTCAGAATTGAACTTTCAATGTCTTTAAAAAATTGTGTAGTTATTTTGATAGGGATTGCATTGAATCTGTAGATTGCTTTTGGTAGGATGGCCATTTTTACTATGTTAATTCTCCCGATCCATGAGCAAGGAAGATCACGCCATCTTCTCAGGTCATCTTCAATCTCTTTCTTCAGAGTTTTGAAATTTTTTTCATACAAGTCCTTCACTTGCTTAGTTAGGGTAACTCCTAGATATTTTATATTGCTTGTGGCTAATGTGAAGGGTGTGGTTTTCCTAATTTCTTCCTCTGCAAGCTTGTCATTTGTGTATAGGAAGGCTACAGACTTTTTTGAGTTAATTTTGTATCCAGCCAATTTGCTGAAGGTGTTTATCAGCTTTAGAAGTTCTCTGGTGGAGTTTTGAGGGTCACTTATGTACACTATCATATCATCTGCAAAGAGGGATAATTTGACTTCCTCCTTTCCCATTTGGATACCCTTGATCTCCTTTTGTTGTCTTATTGCTCTGGCTAGAACTTCGAGTACTATATTGAAGAGATATGGAGAGAGTGGGCAGCCTTGCCTTGTTCCCGATTTGAGAGGAATTTCCTTGAGTATCTCACCATTTACTTTGATTTTGGCTATTGGCTTGCTGTATATAGCCTTTATTATGTTGAGGAAAGTGCCTTGTATCCCCGATCTCTCTAAAACTTTAAACATGAATGGGTGTTGAATTTTATCAAATGCTTTCTCTGCATCCAAGGAGATGATCATGTGGTTTTTTATTTTCAGTTTGTTTATATGGTGGATTACATTGATGGATTTCCGTATATTAAACCATCCCTGCATGCCTGGAATGAAGCCTACTTGGTCATGATGAATGATATCTTTGATGTGCTCCTGTATTCATTTTGCAAGTATTTTATTTAGTATTTTTGCATCTATGTTCATAAGAGAAATTGGTCTGAAATTCTCTTTCTTTGTTGAGTCTTTGTGAGGTTTAGGTATCAATGAGACTATGGCCTCATAGAATGAAGTTGGTAATTTTCCATCCATTTCTATCTTTTGGAGTAGCTTGAAGAGTATCGGTATTAGCTCGCCCTTAAAGGTCTGGTAGAATTCTGCACTGAAACCATCTGGCCCTGGGCTTTTTTTGGTTGGGAGACTTAAGACCTACTCAACAAGATGGAAAAAATCCCTGGTACTGGAAGCCTAGCCAAGATCCCAAAGCTAGCTGAAGTCATGGATCTTGGATTAGCATCTACAACTACTTTACTAAAACAGCATATAACTACACTCTAAATATCCATCCTTAAACCCATAGATAAGATAGTCCTCATGCTCCTAAGATAACAAAAAGTCAAAGAAATAAGTAATAAAACCCCAAACAAGCAAATAAAACATCTTCTATTTTCAGAAGATGGAGAGCACTACAGAAACAAACAAACAAACAAACAAAACTAATCATCAAAATGCAGAATTGTGGAACCAATAGTTATCTCTAAAGGAAAAACCAACCAAAATAACAAGAAAAAAGTCAAACAACCCACCAGACAAACAGACAAACAAACAAATAAACAAACAAAGTCTCTCAGTTCTAAAGGTCAGGATATATTGGGGGAAAAGGATTATACAAATCAGAGGATCAGGGAATTTACTTTGAGATTGCATTTATTGGTAATTTTAGAAGCTACATCAATGGAATCTCAGTATTACTCTACAAATGAGAGCTGAAAATTGGCAACCAAAACTGACATGATAAAGTTTATTGGGTAAAGATCACGAGCCCTCAACCTCACATCCAGAATTATAGGCAATTAGGGAACATTTAGAATGGAAAAAATAGTCTTCCACAGGGGAGGATATGTATGTATGTGTGTGTGTGTGTGTGTGTGTGTGTGTGTGTGTGTGTGTGTGTGTGTTGATGTAATAACAATTAATGAAAAGTGAGACCATTAATTTAATAGAAGTGTATATGGATGAGTTTAGGAAGAGGAAATGAAAATTAAAATGATATAGTCATAATCTAAAAAATATAAAAAAGATAAAATGAGGCATATACTAATGCAAAACATAGTTTCTCAGTGAAGAGTAAAATTATAGGCAGAGTCCCTGCACTAGACTTACATGCAATTTCCCATGTTCATACTATTGAAAATGTTAGAACATAATGTCATCTCATAATAAATAAAGTCAAATAAATTTGAGGACATTGTCTCAACAGAATTATAATATACATTTGTATATACAGTGGACAGTTATAATCTTCAACTAATGTATGATCCTTGATATGTTAGATTGAATAGGTTCAGTTGTACTAGAACTCAGAGTTTCAAGAAAGCTCTTGTAACAAAATTGCTCTGGACTTAGACTAAAATTTCAAATATTCTTAAAGTCATAACTTTGTATAGGCCTTGCCTATTATTAAAATATTGTTGACAAAAGTGATACAATGTAGTGGCATGTTTAACAATTACCAAGAAGGGCTAAAAAGAAGAAAGGACTTATGTAAATGTAAGAGAAAGAATTTTAGAAAAACATAAAAATGTGGAATAGCATCCTAGTAGCAGGTACATAAAAAGAGAATTTTCTGCAACATGCAATGATACCTAACAGTCAGGACCTTCGGCCAGCTGCCCTGAATTTAGTTGATTAGAATCACTAGAATTATTTAGAATTACACAAAAGTTAGCTTTGTCTTAGTAACTCAACATTTCTTATTTCTATCACTTGGATTTTCTACGCAACCATTCTTTTCTTTAAGTTTTATATGTGGGGATATTAATTGATTTTATTTGTATGTAATACATATGCAGATACAGAAGGAAAATTTTTCTAACTATTTAGAAAAAAGGCAAATTACAACATCATTCATTTCAAGCCAAATGTCATAAGTTTATGAGACTTTGTGGTCTTTACATTGCTGTTGAGATTTATTAAGTATGAGGGGAATATAAGTAACTATGGCAAAAATTCAAAGTAAGGTGAATTAATTGTAGTGGAAGCTTAAGTCATACAAAGTGTGTCTCTAAGAAAAGGCCTATTCTTCTCCGTTGCATCCTTTTTTTCAATAAGGATAATGCCAACATTAACACTTCAAGTAAAAAGACTTAAAAGATGCTTGTCCGCTGGTATTCCTCTTTTTTTGTTTATTGTTTTTATCTTTTCCATGAATATTCCCATAAGGAAATTATATGATGGTTGGCATTATAATGAACCTATGACAGAAAGCTAAAATTTTTAAATGTTTGTAAATATTATTAAATATTAAGAAGGATTTAAATCACTAACATTAAAATTACACAAGACGGCCACTGCATTTATGAACTCAGAAGCTGAGGTTGCTTTCACACGCCCTTCACAAGGTCAATCGAGTCAGCATATCAAAATGCATGGGGGGAAGACTCAGAAAGCCTCAAACCTAGCTGATCGACTTGAAGCAGACGGCTGCAGAAGATGGTAGAGTCAAGTGTTTTCAGGCGTATACCTCTTGTAACAAGTTTTATTTTGTTGATTTCCTTACACCATGCACTGGACTCAATAATTATCTTTTCAAAATGTCACTAAAGTGGGAGAAAACATGGTACCTGTCTGGGAGGAGTTGATGAGACATGAATAGAATGAAAATTCATCATATACATATAGGAAATAGTTGAATAATGAATAAATAATTATTTCAAAAAATATACTTTTGCAAATAGGGATAGGATATAACATAAAAATAACAATAACTCAATTTCTACAATATCTTATACAGAAATCTGTAAAGCATTGAAATAATCCTAAAAAAGATGCAATAATAGAAGAACACTTCATGCACCTGCTATGACTCAATGTTGTAAGCCTTACTTTTCATCAATTCAGAGACATACAACTTGGCACCTCAAATGATGTTTATGAGATTTTCATATATTTTCTGGATAGTATCACAGATTATTCATATTATAAACTGTATATACATGCAATTGATATATATATACAGTAAACTGCACACAATAAAATATTATTATTATTATTATTATTATTATTATTATTATTATTATTATTATTATTATTATTAAAGACTTAGGTAAAGTATCAGCAAGTAATACTATGGTTTGAGAAAGGATACATGAATTGGTAGAACAAATCAGTTAAAACCCATAAGACTGAGCATTTGGTTTATAAAATGGTTATTGCAAGCATGCAAACCTTCAAGATAGAGTAAGAATTAATTGAATATTCTCTTGTAAATCAACACAACTTGCTATCTATCTTTGACTAAGTAATAAACTCAAGGGCATGGCATTAGTGTTGGTGAATCCAGGGATGACTGAATGACTGGTATGAAATAATGAGGTCACAAGTTCAGTCTTTCTGAATTGTACCCTCGGCTGGAGATGTTTATGGCATTAGAATGTCCTCGGTTTGATCTCCATCACATCACTCAAAATAATTTTAATATATAAAATGCTTTCAGGAACAAAACATTAATGATAAAAAGTAAAAAAATATATAAATGCAATTATATAGTTGAATATGTACTATTGTCTTTTAAAGTATATAGTTCTTAAACTAAAAATACACTTTGTATATAAAAATTTTAATGAGTTGGATTACACTAACTAATAATGAAGTCATATATTTTGAAGATTTATAACCATTTTATAGCAGACAGTGAACTACAAAGGTATGGAAGCAGAGAAGGATATGAGATGAGTTCATGAGGGACTAAAATGACTAAAATATATTGTAATAAATCATCAAAGAACTAAGAAAAGTTGTAGAAGTAGGTACTATTCTGGTTATT
This sequence comes from Acomys russatus, assembly GCF_903995435.1. Classification (NCBI taxonomy): domain Eukaryota; kingdom Metazoa; phylum Chordata; class Mammalia; order Rodentia; family Muridae; genus Acomys; species Acomys russatus. Next base: position 33,403,669 of record NC_067154.1, on the reverse strand, counting down.
TCTTATAGGCCCTTCAACCACAACTGATCCTGCTAGTGAGATGACTCATAATGACAAAAAGTATACTTATATCATAGAGGGTGGCCATTTCAGAAAGGCTAACCATCTGATTGGCTTTTGAGACATTTACTTACAGTCTTAATTCCCAGTCTCCAAAAGGTTAGAAGATGAATTCACTCAGGATTCATAATTCAACATATCACATCTATGCAATAAAATGTCAATAAAAATCTTAGATCATTGAATTTACTGAGTTTCCTCATTACTAATATCTACTGACAGTGCAGGAAGGTAATATACAATGACTCCACAGATAACTTAATGGAATTTTTATTTTTTGATGCTCTGAAATTTGCTCTTTGTGAGTTATTTCATGGAATTTTTATTTGGGATCCTTTTTCTGTATTATAACTTTATACACATTATAAAATTTTACAATAACAATGCTGTAAAATAAAACCACAGACAAATAAATTGAATAAATATTCAATAAAAAGATTGTTTAAGGATTGACCCAAGATGACATAACCTAACACACACCTTGCTTGATCAGCGGGACAGCAGTGAGTATTCAACAACCCAAGCACTGATCTGAGAACCACAAAACCACAACACTCATGACCCACAGGTGAGAGGGATCTAAATTTTGTGGATCACGGTTGTGTCTGGCCTCTGCCCATCGGCCAAAACCACAAAATCCCTGGTCCTCACAGAAAAGGGTGCACAGCCTCAAAAGGCTAGTGCCACACACCTAGTTAGTTGGCACCATGTGAACTCCCTAGGGCACAGCACTAGCCTGGGACAATCAAATCACCAAAATCCATGAGTCCTAGCACTGAGCAGACCCCACAGTCAGGATCACAAGTGGATCTGATTTTAGATCACCCAGAAAAACCAGAGAGAGCTATCATATAATTATGACACATTGATATAGAATTCAAATCTACGATTTTTGCTCACACACACACACACTTTATATATACCTCTGACATGAGGTATTTTACCCATCCAGCTCAGTTATAGTACAGGATTTGCTTCCAATACATTGAAAGTGGTGCTGAAGCATATTTCACATAATTAGGTAATACAAGCTAATTGTTAGTTGATCAAATACTAGTCTAATTTTATCACAAGAATATATATCCTAGGGCTAAGAGATAGATATGATTCTATAGATTATATAAAGTAAAATAGTTGAATAAGGTCCTCAAAAGCCTCAGAGACCTACAGTATATGGCATTTAAAGATGTTTTTATTATTCTAAAGATTCTTTGATAACAAGACAAGTTAACTCCTGGTAACACCCAGAATAGCTCAAAAATGATGAAGCACATCAAAGAACCTCTTTATGGAGTTGGCTTCAAATGTGGCAAACAAGCCACTGGGCGAAATGTCCTCATTTCTGCCACAGAATTCTGCCTAAAAACAGGCAGGCTTAGAGGCATGTACAGTCAATGGCTGAACTCTGCCAAGACAGGGTAAGCAAGTCCTCAATAGTTCTTGCATGGCAAATATGTCTGTCAGATATATTGGTTTAGAAGACTGAAGATGATGCTCCGGTGTTATAAAGAGCGTTGGGTAACTACGCAGGCAGTAAAGTGTCTCAGTCTTTTCTTCATTTTGGAAGCTGCTAACCTGTCCTTCTGGTGCACTCAGGTAATTAAGTTTTATTCCTTCTCAAGTCTCTGATGGGGTTAAAAAAACTGGTAGTTTAGTCTTACATTTAAGAGTAGTTGGTTAGGGGTTAAGATGATTTTATATCATGATAGATGTTTTAAGTAAATAGAAAAGAGATATGATAGATATTGATTTTCATTCAGAAATTTAGACAGAACAACATAGGAAAGATGTTTACTTCAAGTTTGCCAAATAAAAATAGCGAAATCACTATGAAAGTCACATTTATATAATTCCTTTATTTAAAAATATATAAATATAAATCACAATTCTCAATTATAATAATTAACAAGAAATGACAAATCCATGCTATATTCTTAAATTTTTACCTTTACAATTATAATGCCAAGGTGATGGTCAGCAAACTGATGTAGCTACTTAGAAACCAATAAAGCACAAGCAGAACAAACTAACACTAGGGAGAAAACTAAATGACGTTGTCAACTTGATTTGAGATAAGGATTACAATGTCAAATATATTATCCTTGAATTTATAATACAATATATATACACCATGGAAAGTATACTACAATAACATATGTATATAAATTATCTTTTAAGAAAAATTTACAATATGCAATAGAAATAAAACCATATTTCATTCTAAAGTCAATTAAAATACAGGACAAAAATAAAAATTATATATTGGATATAATGTAATATCAAAATTACAATAGTATAATTCTTCTTACCCAAATTGTAGAAGAAAAACTAAATTGGTATTTATCTATGCATGTGCATTTGAAAAACTAATTAAATATTTCGTAATTATAATGGAAAGGAGTGGAAAAGGCTTTCTGGTTCCTCCAGTTCCTGTAATATAAAGGGGGTTTATACATAGAACTTTTCAAAAATAATGTTAAGCCATTTGTGATAGTAATTAGTAGTTTGTTCAATGTTTGAAATTTCATGCTATATAATTTAATTCTATAAGATAATAAGAGTTTCAAAGTCACATTTCTGTGATTTAAATGTGTTTGAATTCAGAAGAAAACCCATCTGTGCCAAACGACAGATACATATTTGGAATAAAATTTGTAGTAATTATATGTGGTTTGTTCACATGAGGAGAGTGTAGTCATTTTTTAATAACCTTTGTTTTCCATAGTCTCAGTGCACTCCCTTTTTTCTTACCATGTTAATTACTTTCCCTTTAATAATAATTCAGATGCTTTGTTTATGTAATTTCTTACTTCCTGCTACTTATTAGTAATGATATTAATTGGCATTATTTCCTTTTTCTAGCTCAATAGTATGCATTTGCCTTTATTCTGTTTAAAATGAGAGTGAAATTTACTATTTTTAAGCAGTAAAATTTTTAACTGCAGAGAAAGGTCAGTGAATATTTTTATTATTTTCAACAGTATTCCAATTTTACAGCTTCACAACAGAAATAGCAAACAAAAAAGGTTACTTTTACTACGTTGTGAAATATTACTGTAGAATGTTAAGTAATGATTAAAATATAATATTTAGAGTCATGTGTGTTAATTCACTGTAATTCTAGACTACATATTCATTTCCTATTTTGCACACATTATTCATATATCACAAACCTATCTTTTTGCATAAATTCATGCTTTTGAGAGAGTAAGATAATAGCTAAGGAACTAACTTAGATACTCAAATAAATATTCTTGCTTCACCTGTGATTTTTCAAGTACACAGAGTACTAGGGTACTTCCAGCAAATATCCTAGTGCATGTTCCTTTATGGGTCTATACACAAAGTTATTATAAAACTAACAAACAAAAAGCACTTACCAAATAGAAGTTATTCATGTTGGAATGTATATTTTAAATATTTGGAAGACGAATATTTCTATAATGACATTAAAACTTCAATAATTATTATTTTCTGGAATTCAATATTTCATATATACTTAACCTTACAGAGCATTTATTTCCACCAATTTGAAGTTAATTGCAAAGAATAATAATAATAAAATAAAAATAGGAGTTTCTTACACTTATCCTCATATATTTAAATACATATAATTACAATAGTATCCTTATATTTTTTCTCTAACACAGGGTCTTGCATTTTATTGCACCAAATCTGCTTTTGTTTAGTTATTTTTTGTTGCAGAACTTATTTATGGGCAATAAAAATGTAACAATTTATAATTTTTAATTATTTATACTTTTTAGATACTACTCTCAGTGTATTTCCAGAGGACGTTTTGGATAGATTTTCTTTAATTTTTAGAAATAACTTGGTGATTTTGTTAGGAATAATAAAGAATAATACTTACATTGTAAAGTAAAATATATTATTCTAATGTATGCATAATATACTGTGTTAAATAGTCCCTTAGATACATAATTCATCATAGTTTTACATCATGTGTGATGAAACATAGTTATATATTAATTATTAAAGACAAAGTGAGGAGAAGTGGGAGATGTAAAAATGAGAACTTGGAGGAGAAAAGGAGGAAGAAGAAACAGATAAGGATGAAGAAAGAAACAAAGAAATGTAGGTATGAAGGAAAGAAAGAAGACAAACAATATTAATAAAATGAAGATCTGGAAAACAGAGCTATAGTTTACTCTAAAGAGCAGGAGAAATTGGTAACATATGCAAAGACATGAGTATTTCCTCTTCCCTCATGGAAAACTAGCTTTTAATACTCAGTTCTTCACTGAATGAAGAGGACACACTCACCACAAAGAGTACAAACAAGAGAGAAATAGAATCTATTTATTTAATGTTTAACATAAGAAAACATCTTACAAAGTACCCTGAATATGTTTACACTAATTTGTACAGCGAGCTTAAGACATAAATAGTTAACATTAATACTGCAAAAATTACTATATTATAATATAATTTACAGATACGTGGAAGCTTGACAAATCTCTCTTATTAACTTAAAGATACTCATTTTTAAATCTTTTGTAGCCATTGCATCTCACCCTTTTATTACGCAGTCGGAATTTACTTTTTTTTTTTTTTAAATTCTCCACATAAAAGTCTTACAAGAGTCATCTCAACTCTTAAGTTTTATTAATTATTTTTAATTTTTAGACAATAATTATTTTTAAAGTCAGCTTAAAATATGAGGGAGAAAGCTAAAGCATTTTGAGAAAGATTTTAAACTTTTCTTTCATATTACCAAAGTATATATCTACATATATATATATACATACATATATATGTGTTTGTGTAAATTTATACTTTAATGCTTTTTGTTTCTTATTTTCTAGACAGGGTTTCTCTCTGTAGCTTGTCTGTCCTGGACTTGCTTTGTAGACCAATCTATCTTTCAACTCATAGAAATTTGCCTGCCACATGCCCAGCATAATTTATGGTTTTTTATTTATTTTTGAAATTGTATTTCAGTTACAATATTCTCTACTTTTCTTTCTTCCCTCCAAACTCTCCCATATACCCATCTCTACTCTCCTTCAAATTCATCACCTGTTTTTAATCAGGTGTTATTGAATATGTATATGCACTGGTGTTTGTTACATATTTTAAACATACATGTAAAACCATATGTTTAAAAACATATATGCTTTTAAAGTTCACCCAAAGATGTCCACTGTTTGTGCATAGATTAGTGGTAGAAGAGGCATGGGGCAGTTTTGCCAAGTGGTAACACAACATAACCCCCGTGAATTCACTGTTGCAGGGCCTGTTATCTTCTTCCACACCTAAAAGGTTCCTGTTAAGAATGGTAGAAAATTTAAACACTTTAAATGGAATGCTCAGAAGATCTCTGAAGTTTTGAAGACTATAATCTATTAAGTATATCAGTTGTATACAAACATTGTTCCTATATACTTGATGAAAATTATTTCTAGAACTAATTAATACTTCATAGGTCTACTAGTATCATGACAGAAAGTAGATAGATAATTAGATAGAAGGATACATAGAGGGATAGATAAACAGATAGATAGATAGATAGATAGATAGATAGATAGATAGATTGATTTTGAGATTTTGAGATGATATTTTCACCTTAAGAAAAGTTTTAGAGAGTTGAATGAAAACCAAAAGATTATGAAATTTGTGGCAATAGAATGGTTCTTTAGTTTTTAATTTCTTATGTCCTAAACCAGGGGTATTTTATGACATGAGACAAAGGTTTTGGATTTTCATTTAACAAGCATGTGTGGACTTAGAGAAGGAGAGGGCTACATTGCAATCCCAAAGCCAGCTTTAATTTTTATTGAATTGGGACACATAAATATATGTTTCCACTTGTCTGTAGAGGTTAACAATACCAGTTGGCCAATTTATCCTTTTTCCTGGGAAAATTTATCCTAAATGTCTGAATCCATAGAGAGACAAAGAGCAATTGCTCTCTCATAAATGTTTCTCAAACTGACATGGAGGATTCTGTGAGTAGGGGATCCTTGAACACAAGCCTACCATCTGACACGTATGTCACTTAAAGAGGAACCATGGACCAAAGGTTACAACTTGATTTATATGAAGCTAATGATATCTAGTTCAATTGGTCATGTCCCATAATCTGCCATTCAACTCTTCCTGTTATCAGAAGCAAATGTCAGGGTCTGTACCCTATCTACCCAAGTGCTTTGATTAAAGGAGGAAGCCAGATAGTCTGTCATTAAACTTGCAGTTCTGAACATTTATTCAGAGTACTAAACATTGTCTTTGACAGTTGGTTTTATATCTGTAGAGTCTACAAATGACTCTTTTAAGTGATATCATAAGCCTTCGGATTCTTCATTAGATCACCTATGTGAGGGAAATTATCTCCAATCTAGCATCACCTGTGCTGCTTTGGAATCATAATCTAGACTCTATCCAGAAAGAATGGTGCAAGATCAGTGCCTACATTTTACCTTAAAGCCTATAATGAGTATAATGGCTTTGAAATTGAAGCTAAAATTCCAAAGCCAGTATTTGGTGAAGTTCATACAATTGGTTATTTTGTTTTGTAAATTATGTCTATAAACAACAACTATATATTGAAATATAAAGAGGTTGATTAATATGCTTACTGTTGTCAGTATGTGGTAACCCAAAGATTTTGTAAGTTGATAAAAGGAGTAGATTTGGTTTTCACCTTCTTTGTTAATTCAATCAGTGATGTAAATTAATTATTACATATTATAAATGACTGTTTTCATTTTTCATCTGTTGGTTGTGTGTATGGAATTAAATGTAGAGATATTTAAAAGCTTCTATTAATAAGGTTAATTTTAGAAAAGATTTTAAAATTAATCATTTACTCTTTACAAGAAATCACTGTCTCTTAGGAGTATACATTTAGAATTCTGTTTAGATTCATTCCTTTGATGTTGACTTAAAATGACTTCACTTTTTACAAAGTTTCTAGGTTTCTAATGTAAACAAACAGCCATAGCAATTAACTTATTCTTCTAAGGAGCTCTAGAATATGGTCCAGCCAGGTGAACAATTGCATTTAACTCTTGTTAATTTTGATATAAAAATTTTCCTAAGTTTAAATTCCCTCTTAATGTTGCCCACAAAGGTGTAAAGTTATTACCTTTTGATGAATATTCTGTCATTATCAGCTATTAAGTTTTATCATGGCCCATTGATTGGACCCTCTTCTGAGGCTGTTCTCCTAGTCTCCGTTTTGTCAGTCTTGAAGCAGTTACCTAGAAATCAACAGCCTCTAATACCTGAAACAGTTCAAGTGACCTCTAAAAGGGAACTAATGGGCCATCCATCTCATCTCTTCTTGCTCCTCTGGACATTGTTTTACACATTCAGAGATGACACAGGTGGTATGAGATTTCCTGCATTAAATAACCTCTCTGTCTCACCCTCTCAGATCACTTTAATATCTTTCAAGACCAGCTCCCCTCCTTGACTGCTACAGTACTCCATAATTAAAAAGAACTAGATCTGACCACTAGGATGTCATTTGTGCTCTCTTCCCTGAATGTACTGCATCCAGGTCAGCAAACTCTGCTTTGAAGTGAGCCCTAGAGACAGGAACCAGAAAATTTCAATCACAAGTCTTCCACTCTGTATGGTATTCTGCTTTCTTCCTACTCTGGATCCTTTCTTTGTTTTCTCCTTATTATTCTCATACTTATGTTTTCAATGGCTTACTTACTGAACTTTACCTTATATCCAAACAAGATGTTCCACATAACCTCTCACCCTAAAGCAGCTATATTTATCCTGTTACATTTGCAAAAAGACCTTTTAGATGATATGGAGGATATCTGCCTAGAAGAGACCTTCTTCCCCTTTGCACTAGGCCAGATACAGTAATTTACATTAATCTTCCATTTTATGCTGTTCCCTTCTTTTGATGCACTGTAGTTCCTTTGTAAATTAAGAACCTCCTTTTAGTGTAACAGTACTGGTAATGGGACCAGTAACTGCCTCCTAGAGTCAACTCTATGCCCACTTTCTAACACCTCTCTTCCTAACTATGCCTCAAATTTCCCAGGAAATTTCATTTCTACTTTATAAGCAAATCATCTGCTATATGACCAGAGAATCATCCTCTTTAATAGACCCACAACTGTTCCCTTTCCATCCAACAAAGTAACTTCTCAGTAAAAAACAAAAGCTATAATACTTCTGCCCTGCATTTTTTAGTATCCTGTCAGAGGAATTATCACTTCTAACTCTGGCCTCCAACCATCTGGTTGTCTCTGGTATTAGAAGGCCTGTAGGTCACTCCCATGGGGCCACTGTTTGTTTTCTCATTAAGCTAGCCTGGTCAGGAGGAGGTGAAGAGAGCTCCAAGCAGAAGCCTGGTTCTTTGGGCTTCCTAGATGCCTCTTCAGCATGGTGGACAAAATCAGTTGCAGCCCTTTTCCATCTCAGCTTTGCTGGGTTCTCTGTCTATTTCCCAGTTGGGCTATGTAGGTGAGGAGCAGATTGAGAGAGCTCCAAGCCGATAGCTTCTCTGGTACCCCACAGGCCTCATTGGTATGGTGAACAATGTGTTATGTGGCCACTGCCTGACTCACTTCTTCTGTTTTCCTGTCTCTGTCATGGATGGGTCAGGTTGGTAAGGAACAGGTGGAGAGAAAAAAAAAAATCTCAAAGTTCTCAGGTATCCCACAGAAGTCTTTGAGATGTCAGCTACTATGGGTTGTGGCCCATACCCAACTCACTTCTGCTGGTTCACTCTCAGTTGGGCAAGGCAAGTGAAGGGCAGGCAGAGAAAGATCCTAGCACAAAGCTGCTCCAGTGCCTCAAAGGCCTTCTCAGCTGGTTCTATGTCTATGTCCTGGATAGGCTAGGCAGGTTAGCTAAAAATTTCAAAAGAGAAAATGCCATTTATAGTTTGATTCTTCTCAAATGTAGAATATCCTGCAGGGCCCGATACCGGTAGTGGGAAACCTCCACTCTCATTGCTGTCACAGCTTTATCTTCCCTAGCAGCAATTAAAAGTACTCCATGTCTATACCTCAATACATTTATTTCAGGCATATGTATAATCCAAGTCTATATTTCAATATATTTATTACATGAATATATGTCAACCAATATGTACTTATATGTATGTATAATGAAAGTATGTGGTTGAATATGTTTATTTATAATTGAATTTCATATGATCTAGAGAATGAAAGTAAATATTGGTAGAAACCATGCTTAAGGCCATGATTCTGTAATGAAGGATGATTTGATAAGTGTGATTCCCTGTTGCCAACAGAGGCTCTATTGATGTCTGTGAATCCTGTTGTCACCAGAGACCATGTTGATGTTGATGTTCCATTCATCAGAGAGGAACCATGTAGAAGTCCATGATTTGTGTACTTGTTCTTCATTATTTTGGAGAGGGCTCAAGGGTTGGAGGGTGGATATGGGAGGAATGGGAATATAGTATCATCAAGGTGCATTGTGTGAAATCCCTAAATAGTCAAGAAAATATCATATTGGGGAAATATAGAAAAATAATGAATTGATCCTTCTAAGAGCTGAGCTTACTAGATGGATACATTGGTTCCTAATTAAAACTCCTGAACATACTAAAATCAAAGGTAGATGGGTGTCCAAAAAGTTTCACAGTTACAACAAAACCCAAATTATTTCAATTGCTAATACCATCATCAAATTTTAAGAAATAATAAAATATAAATATATAAGTAATGTCAACCATTAATAAATGGGACCTCATGAGGCTGAGAAGCTTCTGTAAGGCAGGAGACACTGTCAAGAGAACAAAGCGACAGCCTACAGACTGGGAAAAAATCTTCACCACCCTACATCTGACAAAGGTCTAATATCCAAATATATAAAGAACTCAGAAATTAAACACCACCAAACCGAATAAACCCAATTGAGAAATGGGGCTTGAACTAACAGAGAATTCTCAACAGAGGGAGTATCAAATGGCTGAGAAACACTTAAAGAAATGCTCAACCTCCTTAGTCATCAGGGAAATGCAAATCAAACAACTCTGAGATTCCATCTTACACCCCTCAGAAGGCTAAGATCAAAATTCAAGCGACACCACATGCTGGCGAGGATGTGGGGAGAGAGGAACACTCCTTCATTGCTGGTGGGAATGCAAACTAGTACAGCCACTTTGGAAATCTATCTGGTGCTATCTCAGAAAATGGGAGATAGGGCTTCCTCAAGGACCCAGCTATTCCACTCCTTGGAATATACCCCGAAGATGCTCCAGCACACAACAAGAAAATTTGCTCAACCATGTTCATAGCAGCCTTATTCATAATAGCCAGAACATGGAAACAGCCTAAGTGTCCCTCAGTAGAAGAGTGGATAAAGAAACTGTGGTACATATACACTATGGAATACTACTCAGCTATTAAAAACAAGGAATTCCCGAAATTTGTGGATAAATGGATTGAGCTAGAAATGATCATATGAGTGAGTTAACCCAGAAGCAGAAAGAATCAAATGGTATATACTCACTTATATCTGCATACTAGCCCAAGGGCATGTCCCACGGAAAGCCTTCACTTACCAGGAAACTGGGACAGAGGGGAAGGCATCCTATTAGGACTCTAATGAGAGACGCATGGGAGAACAGCAAAATAAAAGGATCCAGGAGGTCCTAGAAATCTACAGTAGAACAATATGATAGGCAGATTTGGGCCCAGGGGTCCCGCTCAAACTAAGGCACCAGCCAAGGACAATACAGGAGGTAAACTTTAAACCCCTTCCCAGATCTAGCCAATGGTCAGAATATTCTCCACAGTTGAGTGGAGAGTGTGATACGACTTTCTCACATACTCTGGGCCTCACATTTGACCATGTCCCCTGGAGGGGGAGACCTGGTGGCACTCAGAGGAAGGACAGCAAGTAGCCAAGAAGAGACTTGATACCCTATGAGAATATATAGGGGGACGTAATCCCCCTCAGGAACAGTCATAGGGGAGGGGAATAATGGGAAAATGGGGGGGGAGGAATGGGAGGATACAAGGGATGGGATAAACATTGAGATGTAACAAGAATAAATTAATAAAAAAAAAAAAATAAATAAATAAAAAAAAAAAAATAAGTCAGGTGTGGTTGTGCATGCCTTCAATCCCAGCACTCAGGAGGCAGAGGCAAGAGGATCACTGTGAGTTCATGGCCAGCCTGGTCTACAAAGTAAGTTTAGGTCAGCCAAGCTACACAGAGAAACTCTGTATCGAAAAAATAAAAAACAAACAAAAAACCAAAAATATGTATTAAATATATATTTAAAAAATAGTAAACTCATAAAGAAAAGAAAATATATAGAAAATTAGGTTAAAAATCTCTACAGTTACTATGGATAACCTTATAGACCAGTGTACATAACTTTTTCCAAAGAAACGATCAAAATATATTCTCAAAATATCCTTAAATTGAGGTTTCTATTTGCTTTCTTGGACTACAGACACTTATTTTCACCAAGAGGTGGTTATAAGTTAAAATTGGTCTTATACAGAAAGGAAACTAAATTATAATCAGGGACCTCTCTCTTTCCATTTATTTTTCTTTAATTGGTAAGGAGATAGGAGATGAAAAGAAAGAAAGGGGCATATGGAAATGTTGAGGGAGGATAGAACAAAATGTAGACATTGAATGAAAACCTCAAATCAAGGCCTTAATTGTTACTCACAAATAATGTTATTTTTAATTCATTGTTATAGAATTTTATATATTGATGCAAATCATGGTCATGTAAAAAACTAGTTTATTTTACCACAAGAGTATATATCCTAGATCTAATAGATAGATATGATTGAATAGATATATAAGGTAAAACAGTTAAATAAGGTCTTCAAAAGCCTCAGAGTACTACAGAATATGGCATATTTTATTATTCTAAAGATTCTTTGACAATAAGACAAGTTAACTCCTGGCGACAATCAGCCTTCCTCAAAGAAAATGATCAGCATCAAAGAACCTCCTTATGGCATTGTCTTCAAATGAGGCAAACAAGCCACTGTGCAAAATGTCCTCATTTCTGCCACAGACAGAATTCTGGCTAAAACCTTGCAAGCTTAAATGCAGGCAGAGTCAATATCCCTCCTCTGGCAAAACAAGGTAAGCATGTCCTCCATAGCTCCTGAAGATGTTGCTCCTCCATTATAGAGATTGTTGGGTGACTATTCAGGTAGCAAACTCTCTCAGTCATTTTTTCATTTTGGAAGCTGCTAACCTGCACTTCTGGTTCCCTCAGGTATTTAAGTTTTATCACCGCTCAAGTCTCCAATGGAGTTGAAGACCAGATAGTTCAGTCTTTCAATTAAGCTTAGATGGTTAGGGGTTAAGATGCTTTTAGAAGATGATAGATGCTTTAAGTTAGTAGAGAAGAGACATGATAGGTATTGTATTCAATCAGAAATTTACATCCGACAAGATAGGAAAGATGCTGTCGTAAAGTATGCCAAATACAAATAGCCAAATCACTATGAATGTAACATTTATATAACTCGTGATTGTCTCATGGTTCTTCCTGCCTTATGTCATTTATTTTATCTATGTGTAATAATATTTAATGTATATGTTTAAAATTTAAAAGAAGGAAAAAATAGATAAAAGGTAAATGAAGGCAACATAGAATTCTATAATAGTCTAATTTGTACTTATAGTAAGTACTAGAAAAATATATTTGTTGGTTACTATATATGTAATTTCTACCTGCAGTATTACAGCTAAACATGTTAAAACTTCAAAGCAGTTATAATGCTATGGAAAGAGGTATCTCTATTTTTTATTTTTGAAGAAATATCTCTATAAAATATGTACTGCTAGAGATATTAATTGTTCAATATAAGAAAAACTATATGCTATGGAAGACATTATCACTGAATTATATTTCAGCATGCAATTTTCAAACAATATGCCTTCTTGCATCTATAAATATAGTAATAATGTACCAATGGTTGTTTGAAATTGTTTGTAAACTAAATGTAATTGTTTATATTACCACAAAATTTGGGGAGATAAAATTATAGAAATAGTACACTTAATTTTTGCTAGGTAATCTTAATTGAAAATAAACATGGAATTGAGAACTATCTACTGTGTGCTACTATAAACAAACAAAAATTATTTTTAAAACACAACTCTGTCATTATAAAATAATTAAAAAAATAAGATCTTCAAAAAGAAAATAAAAAATTCGCTGACAAACTAAATGAAGTATTCGCAACAAGTATATAAAATGTAAATAGACCAGTGCTCTGAGTATAGAAAATAAATTTCCAAAAGAAATGTGAAAGAGTGTAACTGTTCCTTAGAATGTCAATGATAATGCTTAAGATTAGGAGAGAAAGCATATGCAAAACACATTGAAAGAGACTTATGTAGATATTTTACAATAGGCAAATTCAACTTACTGACCCCTATGACATGGGTGAGTCATGAAGATGATGCCACCTTGGGTTGCATATAGAGTGAGGTGAACTTAAAATACTACAGGATTGTTATATATTTATTAAATTACCCTGGAATAGTAACAATCTTCCCAGTAATTATCCAAAGATAAAAATACATAAATAAAATGATTCAAGTATTAAAATACATTAAAAAGGATAATTCATAGATGGTTCTCTTAGATATATTACATTATATAATATATCTTTTATATAATATTATACATACTTATATATTATAAATATATTGTATTAGATATTTCATATGCAAATATAGGTACAAATACCAATATAGATACATGTATGCATATATATATAATATATGTCATCTTTATATATATTTATATATGAAACTTTTCAAGTCCTGTTAGTGTAGCATATGGGTACAGAGATAACCATGGGACAGTTTCCTCTTTTTAAATTGTGTAGCATTTGCTCATATACTAGTTACCATTGAAAACTGACTAAAATAATCTATGGATTATTAATACCCAATATGATGTAAATGTCATGAAATAACTGTTAAAGTATATTATTCAGAGAGTAATTTGAGTTTTTCGATGCCTTGACTGATGACTTGATAAATGTATGAATGTTAGCATAAAGTATCAAAGGCTGACTGCATTGCCAATATTGCTGTTATTAATTTAGTTTATGTTAGTCTAATGTTTGTGATTGTCTTTGTACAGTGAAATTCAAATCACATAACCTGCCTTTCTCATTTTTCTGGGTATTTGTACTATAGATATATTGCTACTGTGACATGTTTAAAGGAAAAATGAAGGCTGACAAAAAAAACTCAGTGGGTAAGTATAGCTACTGTCAAACCTGAGAACTTGGTTACTCTCCTGGGGATTCAAATGATGGAAGGAGAAGACTACCTCCAGGCATGTGTCATGCACACACACATATACACACAAAGAGAGTGAGAGAGAGAGAGGACAAATGAAAAGTAACATAAAATTAAAGTGATAAAGAAAATAATTATTGAAGGTAAATTCATATTTTTCTATTGAATTTTAGTGGACATTCTTTTTTTTTAATACATCATAAAATGTATTGTTTAGTATATTTATAGTTTTTTAATCTTTTTTTTTATTAATTTATTCTTGTTACATCTCAATGTTTATCCCATCCCTTGTATCCTCCCATTCCTCCCCCCCCCCCATTTTCCCATTATTCCCCTCCCCTATGACTGTTCCTGAGGGGGATCACCTCCCCCTATATATTCTCATAAGGTATCAAGTCTCTTCTTGGCTACCTGCTGTCCTTCCTCTGAGTGCCACCAGGTCTCCTCCTCCAGGGGACATGGTCAAATGTGAGGCACCAAAGTATGTGAGAAAGTCATATCACACTCTCCACTCAACTGTGGAGAATATTCTGACCATTTGCATACTAGCCCAAGGGGCATGTCCCACGAAAGCCTTCACTTACCAGGAAACTGGGACAGAGGGGAAGGCATCCTATAGGGACTCTAAATGAGAGACACATGGGAGAATAGCAAAGTAGAAGAATCCAGAGTGTCCTAGAAACCTACAAGTAGAACAATATGATAGGCAGATTTGGGCCCAGGGGTCCCGCTCAAACTAAGGCACCAGCCAAGGACAATACAGGAGGTAAACTTTAAACCCCTTCCCAGATTTAGTGGACATTCTTAATAATCATAAAACTTTAATAGTAACATTACAGATTTTAAAACAAGTCTGAAATTTTTATTCAAGTCACAGCAAATATATTTCCATTCCTTACATTTTGGATCATAGCAAATGTGACAAATTTTAAAACAATATATTATTATGTTCTATTACCTTAGTGGGATTTACACTGCAGGCTAAGAAAAAGATCAGTAGCATCTTTCAGCCACCATTTTTGAAATTGAAACAGCACTCATCTATATATTGATGTGTTGTTAGAGAAATCTTGACTACAGTTAGAAAATAACTGATGACATGAAGTTATATTGAAAATATAACTTAACAAAAGTCATAGAGTACAGCTAATGCACTCTCAAAGAAAAACCTGTGGTTCTAGAAGAAAATGTTAACCAAATCTTCCCTAATTCATGTCTAAATTTAAAAAAAAGTAAATGGCACTATGAGAAGAGAAACATTAAATTAAGGAGGAAATCAGTTTTTCATTGCATTTTGAAAATCAATGTAATTAATAAGCCTATATAAAGGTTGACTTAACAAAAAGAAAAGAAAACAAAAATAAAAGCAGCTATCATGAGAATTGAAAAGTGTTGTTCTAATATAGATCATAGAAATACAGATAAAAGAGACTACATCAACTCTATAATAGATCAATACACTTGAAAATGCAGACTTAGATGATTCAATAGTTTGTAGTTCTGAATGTTTCCAATACGTTAGGGGGAAAATTGCATTATTTCCCTGCATTACTCAGACATCAATGAAAATGAGCACAAACTTTCTAAGCTACACCTGAATTCATATTAAAATCAGGTAAAATATAGTTAAAAGGAGAAAAACACGGGACTCTCTTGTTTATAAATGCCTCACAAATGTATATGTGCACAGAGATACAAAATTGACATTTCTTTTATATCATGAAGCAATATTGAGTATTTTAAACTAAGAATAATGGAACACCTAACCATTGTCATTAAGATGAAGATCAGTGTAAAAATAACAGCAATAATTACACACAGAATACATAGTATAGCACATACAAAAATAATAACTACCATGTTCTGGCTTTTATGTATAAGGCTGCTATGAACATGGTTGAGCAAATTTTCTTTTTTTTTTTTTTCTTTCTTTTTTATTATTTTATTCTTGTTACGTCTCAATGTTTACCCCATCCCTTGTATCCTCCCATTCTTCCCTCCCTCCCATTTTCCCACTATTCCCCTCCCCTATCACTGTTCCCGAGGGGATTACCTCCCCCTGCTTATGCTCATAGGGTATCAAGTCTCTTCTTGGCAACCTGCTGTCCTTCCTCTGAGTGCCACCAGGTTTCCCCTCCAGTGGACATGGTCAAATGTGAGGCACCAGAGTATGTGAGAAAATCATATCCCACTCTCCCTTTCTTGTGTGTGCTGGAGGATCTTCTGGGTATATTCCAAGGAGTGGAATAGCTGGGTCTTGAGGAAGCCCTATTCCCATTTTTCTGAGATAGCACCAGATAGATTTCCAAAGTGGCTGTACTAGTTTGCATTCCAACCAGCAATGAAAGAGTGTTCCTCTCTCCCCACATCCTCACCAGCATGTGGTATCACTTGAATTTTTGATCTTAGCCATTCTGATGGGTGTAAGATGTCCATCAGTAGAAGAAT
Organism: Acomys russatus; assembly: GCF_903995435.1. NCBI lineage: Eukaryota > Metazoa > Chordata > Mammalia > Rodentia > Muridae > Acomys > Acomys russatus. The sequence continues at coordinate 33,386,896 of NC_067154.1, read as the reverse complement.
GGATAAAGAAACTGTGGTACATATACACTATGGAATACTACTCAGCTATTGAAAACAAGAAATTCCCGAAATTTGTGGATAAATGGATTGAGCTAGAAAGGATCATAATGAGTGAGTTAACCCAGAAGCAGAAAGAATCAAATGGTATATACTCACTTTTATCTGCATACTAGCCCAAGGGGCATGTCCCACGAAAGCCTTCACTTACCAGGAAACTGGGACAGAAGGGAGGACATTCTATTGGGACTCTAAATGAGAGAAGCATGGGAGAATAGCGAAGTAGAAGGATCCAGAGTGTCCTAGAAACCTACAAGTAGAACAATATGATAGGCAGATTTGGGCCCAGGGGTCCCGCTCAAACTAAGGCACCAGCCAAAGACAATACAGGCGGTAAACTTTAAACCCCTTCCCAGATCTAGCCAATGGTCAGAACATTCTCCACAGTTGAGTGGAGAGTGGGATACGACTTTCTAACATACTCTGGTGCCTCACATTTGACCATGTCCCCTGGAGGGGGAGACCTGGTGGCACTCAGAGGAAGGACAGCAGGTTGCCAAGAAGAGACTTGATACCTTATGAGCATATACAGGGGAGGTAATCCCCCTCAGGAACAGTCATAGGGGAGGGGAATAATGGGAAAATGGGAGGGAGGGAAGAATGGGAGGATACAAGGGATGGGATAACCATTGAGATGTAACAAGAATAAATTAATAAAAAATAATAATAGTTATTAGAATTTCACAAACATTTAAAGGGAAATGGAAAAAATTACATACAAAGTTCAAATATATGCACTGGATAAATAAAAGTTACTAATGTGGGCTGGAGAGATGGCGCAGAAGTTAAGAGCACTGACTACTCTTCCAGAGGCCCTGAGTTCAATCCCCAGCAACCACATGGTGGCTCACAACCATCTATAATATGATATGATGCATATTGTATACATAATAAATCTTTTTAAAAAAGTTATCTAATCATTAAAAATTGAAGAACTCATTTTTAATATATAACAATGATGTAATCTGCATATATGTAATTACATGTGTGTCTGGAAAGTGTAGTCAAACAAGAAAGAACAAAATATTTTTACATAAACATTACAGAAATTTAAATTTAAGACAAGTATTAAATACAGAGAGCATAAAAATATGGAATCTACAAAGTTGACTTGATTTTATGAACATTTGAAGACTGACTTGCATATTTTCACATTAAATATCATAGTATCTACTGAATGTAAGTACAAAAATTATGAACTCTTGTGATTTACTTTTATTCTTCTCAGGGTGCTCTTTTATTAGAAAAATATTTTTATTAACCAAACAGATGCATTATAACTTGAATTTATATAAAGATTTTTATATTTAGAAGCTTGTAGAAAAATGCAAAATATGAATATATAAGTTACAATATTAAATTGTATTTAGAAACAAAGTAATGTGGCAAGTATATTTGAACAAAATAATTAGAGATAAAAAAAAGCTTGTACATTAACATGATAATAGAAAATTTATCTGCAAACTTAAAACAACAGTAACAATAATTTATTTAAGTAACTTAAACATGAAACAGAAAATTAAGAAAATGAACAGTTCTCATTATTTTATTTATTACATAAATGTCTATGGTGAGTTCATATTATAAAACGATGTAGTAGCATTTCATAACAATAGAATCTTGTGTTATATTCTACATACAACTTTATAATGACTAAAATATAAAAGAAACAGAAGGAATTTATTTTTTTGTCCCTTTACTAGATTTTAAACATTGATTAATTAAATTCTGTTGAGATTTCAATCAGAAGTAAAGAAAAGAATGGGAGTCTAATTCAGACTAATTGTGTAGTAATTTCATATTCGCTATTTCCATAGGAGGCCATCAGGGAAAAATACTGGATAAACAAACTAATAAAACATGCTAGAGAGTGTTGGCTTTTATTTTTGGGGTTTTATTTTTCTTTTTGTTCTTACATGAATCTTGTTAGAAAGGAATCAGTACCTGCCAATTGCACTCAGAATTTGTCTTTGCTATACTGAGGCATGAATGCGTAGAGAATCCTTTTAGCAATTTTCTGCCTTATTTCTATATTATTTGATTTATAAAGTGAGCTGTTGATTATAATTATTCATATTACATGCTTATTGTTATTCCCATCTTCTCTCCTTTTCCCGTCCTATTCATCTGACCTAGACTTCTGACAGAAGGGGACATCCACCTCCACAATTTTACCGCAGCCTATCAGGTCTCATACAGATAGCCTGCATCCACTTCTTCTGTGTGCCTACCTGGCATTTCCACCAAGGGAAAATAATCAAATTGGGGGCACCAGAGCTCGTGTCAGAGGTAGTACCTGTTCCCCTCACAAGCATGGAAAATGAGCTGTTCATTGGCTGTATCTGAACATGAGGTCCAAGTTCACTAAATGTATAGCACTTGGTTGGTAAAACAGTTTGTGGAGTCACCCCTAGGTTCCGGTTGGCCAGCCTTGATGGTCTCCTGGTATCCTTGTGTGGCTCCTGTGCCCCCATTCTTCCATACTGTTCTCAGCAATCCTCCCAGAGTCTAGCTGCCATCTCAGCATGTGTCTTTTCCTCCCGTTGGATAGAATCTCTCAGAGGATATCTATGTTGGGCTAATATCCACTTATAAGTGAGTATATGCCATGTATGTCTTCCTGGGCTTGCGTTACCTAACTCAGGATTTTTTCTAGTTCCATCCATTTGCCTGCAAATCTCAAGGTGTCCTTGGTTTTAATAGTAAGTATTATTCCATTGTATAAAACTACAATGGTATCTTTATCTTCAGTTGAGGGACATCCAGCTTGTTTCCAGATGCTAGCTATTATGAATAAAGATGATATGAACATAGCTGAGCAAAAGTCCTTGTTGTAGAGTGGACATCTTTCAGGTATATGCCCGGAGTTGTTTAGCTGAGGCTTGCAGTAGAGCTGTTCAGAACTTTCTGAAAAAGAATGGGATTGATTTACAAAGTGGTGGTACAAGTTTCTATTCCCATGATCATAGAAGGAGTGTTCTTCTTTATCCACATCCTCTCCAGCTGTCAATTGAGTTTTTGATTTTAGCCATTCTGGTAGGTACATGGAGGAACCTCAGATTTCTTTTTATTTGCATTTCCTTGATAACTAAGGACATTAGGTGTCTCTAGGCCATTCAGAGTTCCTCTGTTGAGAATTCTCTGTTTAGTTCTGTACCCCACATCTCAATTGCCAATTTGGTTTGGCTGTGTTTAATTTCTTGAGTTCTTTATATATTTTGGATATTAGTCCTTTGTTGAGTTTAGTTTTGGTGAAGATCTCTTCCTAGTCTGTAAGCTGTAGTTTTGTTCTGTTGACAGTGTCCTTTTGCTTTATAGAAATTTTTCTAGTTTCATAAGGTACCATTTACAAATTTTTGATCATAGAGCCTGAGCTATTGGTTTCTTTTCAAGAAGTTGTTTCCTGTGCCAATGAGTCCAAGGCTCTTCCACACTTTCTCTTCTTACGGATTTAGTGTGTCTTGATTTATGTTGAAGTTTTTAATACACTTGGACTTTAGTTTTGTGCTGGGTGACAAGTATCTATTTATTTGCATTTTATATATGTAGACATTCAGCACCATTTGTTGAAGATATTATCTTTTTTCATTCTATGTATTTGACTTCTTTGTCAAAAATCAAGTGTCCATATTTGTGTGGGTTTAATTCTGGGTGTTCAAATCAATTGCATTGGTCAACCAGCCTAGTTCTATGCCAGTGCCATGCTTTTTTTTTTTTTTTTTTATTACTTTTGTTCTATAGGACAGTTTGAGATCAGGTATGGAAACTCCTCCAGAAGATCTTTTATTGTACAGGATTGTACTAGCTATTCTGGTTTTTTGTTTGTTTGTTTGCTTGTTTGTTTTTCCATATGAAGTTGATCTTTCTAGCTCTGTAAATAATTGTGTAGGCATTTTGATGGGAATTATATTAAAGCTGTAGATTGATTTGGATAAGATTGCCATTTTTACTAGGTTGATCCTTCCAGTCCATGAGCATGGGAGATATTTCTATTTCCTGGTATCTTTTGCAGAGACTTGAAGTTTTTCATACAAGTCTTCACTTGCTTTGTTAGAGTTACGTATAAGATACTTTATATCATTTGTGTCTCTTGTGAAGGGTATTGTTTCCGTAATTCCTCTCTCAGTCCACTTGTCATTTGTATACAGGATGACCATTGATCGGTTTTTTTTTTTAATTAACCTTGTATCCATCCACACTGAGGAAGGTGTTTATGAGGTGTAGGAGTTCTCTGGTGTAATTTTGGGTGTCGTTTGTATGCTATGGTGTTGTATGTGAATAGCAGTACTTTGATTTCCTCCTTTCCAATGTGGATCTTCTTTAGGGTTTTGTTGTTGTTGTTGTTGTCTTATTGTTCCAGCTAGAACTAAAAGATATGGAGAGAGGGGACAGCCTCATATACCTCCTTATCTTAGCGGAATTTCGCTGAATTTCTCTTTATTTCATTTGAGGTTGCCTATCAGCTTGCTGTATATAATCTTTATTATGTTTAAGTGGGTGTTCGGTTTGTCAAAAGGACTTTCCAGATCTAAGGAGATTACCACTTTTTTTTTTTCTTAGTTTTTTTTTTTTTTTTTTTTTTTTTTTTTTTTGCATGGTATATTACATTAATGTGTTTCTGTATATTTAACCAATCTGCATGCCTGGGATGAAGCCCACTTGGCCATTGTGAATGATATCTTTGATGTGTTCTTGGATTCAGTTTCCAAGTATCTTATTGAGTATTTTTGCATCAGTGTTCATAAGAACAATTGGTTAGAAACTCTTTCTTTTTTTTGGTTGTGTCTTTGTTCTGCTTAGGTATTAAGGTGACTGTGGCATCCTAGAATAAGTTTGATAATGTTCCTTCCACTTCTATTTTGAGGAATAGTTTGAGGAGTGTTGGTATTATTTCTTTGTAGAATTCTGCTCTGAAACTAACCATACCATGACTTTTTTTTTTTTTTTTTTTGCTTATGATCTATTTCCAAAAAGATATCAGAGAATGTAATTCCTTAAAATAAAAACATTTATTTATTATTATATATACAATGTTTTACCTGCATACCAGAAGAGGGCATCAGATCATGTTATAGATGGTTGTGAGCCATCATGTGGTTGCTGGGAGTTGAACTCAGGGCCTCTGAAAGAACAAGACAGGGCTCTTAACCTCTGAGCCACGTCTCCAGCCCCCAGAGAATGTAATTTGTTTACGTAACCTTGATTGAACTTTGATAAGTGGAATCTATGAAGAAAATTGTCCATTTATTTAAATTTACAAATTATGTGGCATATAGGCTTTTGAGGTAAAACCTAAAGATTCTTTGAAGTTCCTCAGTGTATTTCCTTATGTTTCTCTTTTCATTCCTTTTTTAAAAAAGATTTTCCATATACATTTGTATTATTAAACACACACACATATAATGAACACACACATACAAACTACCTACATCAAGAAGAAACATGAAACAATCAGGAATTGTATAAATATTACACTATTAATGTTTTGGTTATTTGTATTTGGCAGCTTTAATGAAAACATCTTTTCTATTTTGGTGCATCTAAAATTCTGAATGTAAGTCCATATCTATCATATATAACCATGATCAACTTAAAACATGTAACTAGATCTAAAAACAACTAAACTTAATTGTAAAAATAAACTATCCGTCTTCAATCCCATCAAAGACTTGAGAGGGAATAAAATCAATTACCTGTGTATACCTAGAGTGCAGGTTAGTAGCTTTCCAAATGAGAAGATAACAGAGACAATTTTCTATCTATGCAATCACCCAAAACTCTCTATAATGTTGGAGCATCATCTTCAGCCTTCTGGCCCAATATATCTGGCAGACATATTTGTGTGTGTATATATATATATACACACACACATTGATATGTAGTATTGTATCCATATAACTCAATTATAATACAAGGTTTACTTCTAATACTTTGAAAGTGCTATTGTAGGCTGCTTAGGATAAGTAAATTATACAAGTTAATTGTTAGCTAATCCCCTTTCCTTTTTAATTTTGTTGATTTGAGTACTCTTCCTCTGCTTTTTAGTTATTTTGGCTAAGGGTTTGTTTATCTTGTTGATTTACTCAAAAACCCAGCTTTGATTCTTTGAAATCTTCCCTTTGATTTCCATTTATTGATTTCAGCCCCAAGTTTGATTATTCCAATGATATTATCCTCCTTTGTGTGTCTGCTTCTTTTTTCCCCTAAGGATTCTAAACATTTCATTTACTTGCTTATATGAGATGTTTCCAACTTCTTCTTCTTCTTTTTTTTTTTTTTTGCTTATTTTATTTTTATCTTTTAACATACACATTTATTTTATTACATATGAGTAAAACATACTACAAACAGCACAGAGAACCGTGAGACAATCGTGAGTTACAAAAATATTACATTCATAATGATTTGGGTATTTGTGCTATGAACTTTCCTCTTAGCATTAATTTCATTGTGTTCCATAAATTTGGGTATGTATTGCCTTCATTTTCATTTAACTTTAGAAAGTTCCTAATTTCTTTCTTATTTCTTCTCTGACCCTGTTATCATTGAGTAGATTTACTCAGTTTCCATGTGTATGTAGGTTTTTGTTATCTCTGTCCAAGTTTAGCTGGTGGTGATCTATTAGGATGCAAGGTAGCATTTTAATCTTCTTATATCTGTTGAAGCTTTCTATATGACCTACTATATGGTCAATTTTAGGAGAAGGTTATATGAAGTGCTGATAAAAACTTATAATCTTTTGCATTTGGGTGATAATATCTGTAGATATCTGTTAGGTCCATTTGATTCAGGGCATCTGTTAGTGTAATTATTTCTTTTTTTGGCTTCTGTTTCATTGACTTATCCTTTTTTATACGGGGTGTTGAAGTGTCCCACTTCAATGGGGTTCAATGTGTGGTTTAAGCTTTATTAATTTTTATTTTACAAATAAGGCTAACTTGTATTTGGAGCATAGATGTTCAGAATTGTGATGTTATCTTGGTTTAGTTTTCCTTTGATGAGTATGAATTTTCGGTCCTCATTTCTTTTCATTAATTGTTGCTGAATGTCTTTTTTCTTATTGGATATTAGAATGGCTATTCCAGCTTGCTTCTTGTATCCATTTGTTTAGATGACTTTTTTCCATACCATACCACTTAGGTAATGTCTTTCTTTGCGACTGAGGTGTGTTTCTTGTATGCAGCATAATGTTTATTATTCCTGTTTATTCATCCAGTATGTTAGCTTGTGTCTCTCTTTTGGAGAGTTGAGACCATTGATATTGAGAGAGATTAATGACCTGTAACTATTAGATCCTTTTATGTGGTTGTGTGCTGTGAGCTTGTGTAATTTTTTGTTTTGCTAAAGTGAAGTTATCTATTTCTTGTGTTTTTAGGGATATAGTTATCTTTGGGTTAGAATTTCCTACTAGTCTTTTTGTAGGGCTGGATTCATGGATAGGTACTATTTAAATTTGTTTTGTCATGGAATATTTTGTTTGCTCTATCTATGGTTATTGAAGCTTTTGTTGAGTATTGTAGTCTGAATTGGCATCTGTGGTCTCTTTGGGTTTGCAAGACATCTGCTCAGGCCCTTGTGTCTTTTATGTCCGTGATGAAAAATTGAGTGTGATTCTGATAGGTTTGCCATTGTATGTTACTTGACCTTTTTCCCTTGCCAACTTTAATATTTTATTCTTTGTTCTGTACATTTAGTGTCTTGATTATTATGTAGTGGGAGGATTTTCTTTTTTGTTCTATAGGCCTCTAGTATGTTTATAGGCATATATTTCTTTCAGTTCGTGATTTTTTTTTTTTTAAGATTTTCTGTACCTTGAACCTGGGAATTTTCTATTTCCTCAATAGCTATTATCCTTATGCAAGCTTCATCTTTTCATGATGAATCTGATTTCTTGTATGTTTTGTCTCAGGAAAATTTGAGATATAACCTTTTCTTTGAGTGTTGCATCAATTTTTTCCATTGTATCTTCTACACCTGCAATTCTTTCCTCCATCTCTTGTATTATATTGGAAATGGTGTATTGTACCCACTGGGACACAGAGCTCAGATGCTGTGTGTCCTGCCAGTGTGTGGCTAGACCTTGGCGCTGTCACTTGTGCCTGGGAGGACCTTCAAATTTTCTTTGATTGGCCAGGTTACCTGAGGTCAGATCCAGTTGTGTTCTAGACTGCGGAGTCTCTTCTGAGCCAGAAGACTCAGATCATGGTGTTACTACAGTTTCATCTGAGACTCAGATATAAGGTCCTCTGTGCCTCACCAAGCTTTTTTCTAGTCCATAGTTCCATGCCTATCCCTCTATGGACCTGCTAACTTTCCACAGATTATCTAGGAGAACTGAGGTTGGATCTACTTGTGTTTCATACCATGGGGTGTTTTGGGGCTATAAAACCCAGACACTGGTGTTTTGTTGCCTCCAGTTTAGTCTGATACCCAAAGCATATGTGTCAAGAGCATATAGGCCAGTAGCTGGACTTTGGAGACTGTGAAAATACCTGAAGGGACATAGGTAATTTTCTGTGGAAAAGCTGGGTAGCCCAAGGACAGATCCATCTGTGCTCTATACAGCGTGGACCCCCCTCAACTGAGAATCACAAGCACTCTTATTTTGTAGTTTTCAGTTTAGTCCTTAGGTTGCTCTACAGTCATTCCTGTCCTGCAGATCAGACAGGGTGTGTGACCCGCATGGCTATCCTGGATCCCCTACAGAGTTATCTATTTCTAATCCAAAGAACTTTGAAATATGTATTCTTTCATCAACTAAGTTTTTTATTTCAAATGTGCAGCATAATATATTTTTTTAATGTTTAAAAATAAAAATATGATAAGATATTGTGATGGTTTAAGGGAAGAGTGTATCCATGGTCTCATATGTTTCCACAGTGAACACACTTTGGATGACGCTAGGGAACCATTAGGCGAGGTTCTTTTCAGGATCGGGTATCACTGGATGGGATATGTGAAAATTTATAGTCTTGGCCTCTTCCAGTTCACCCTTTCTGTTTTGTATTTATAGTTGAATTAGTAACTACTGAGCTTTCTGCTTCAATTCATCTGCTCCCAGGCTCCCTGTCATGTATTCTAACCTTCTGACACCATAACTCGAAGGAAACTTTCTTCCATTTGTTGCTTTTAGACATTGTGTTTTAACAAATCAACAAATAAGTAAATAAAATTGAAGTTGATACCAAGTATGTTGTGTTGCTGTGAAGAATCTCACTGCTAGCTTTCAAACCTGGAACAAATGACTGAGGTGCATATTTAACATATTGAACCAGATGCTGACCTTCAGTTCTCCTTGCATCCATAAGTTCGGATGGGTTATAGGGCCCTTCTGATTGGCATACTGGGCCATCTAGCCTAAACGTCTCTAGCACAGGGTCTGGGCTAACCTTCCACCAGTTTCCCTTCTCTATGCAATCTGAAAATTTTATTAACCTGATATTTTCATCTACTTTTTTGGGTCTTTTAGAGGATGAACCAAATTTCTTTGCTCTCTTTTCTGCCTTCCTTTCTCTCATCTCCTCACAAGGCTAAGAGACATGTTTATTGTGGACATTTTAATATGTTACTGCCTCAGGCTATGTTCTTGCACATATTTATAATAAATGTTCTCTTCCACGACACCTAGAAGCAGTCATATCTATTTCTTAGTATTTATTTAATATTGCATTCATTTGGTACTGAAAACCAGGACTACAAATGTTCCTTTCCTTTTTTATTTCATATTTCACTAACTGACCATAACTTTATACTAGACCATTAGAGACTGAAACCTTGTATCAGCAAAATGATTGAACTGTGATGAAGAGCTTAGAGGGTAATGCTATTACACACCTGGCACACAGTTGAGCTAAGAAGTGTGTTTAATATGAAGACCAAGCACATAAAACTTCAGAGAAGACGAAGGCCTCTATTTGCCACTTGTTTTTTAATTTGTGGTGTTTTAGCGGGGAAAGGGCAGACTTCCCTCTCTTCCTGCCTTAAGAACTGTTCTGTGGCTGAATTGAAAAGGAGTAGAATAGTAATAGAGAAGTAGTAGGACAATAGTTTTCATAATTTTTATTGTTGCTAATGATTCTCATGTATGTGTCCAATGAGAAAGAAATGGGAACACTCCAATATCTTGGACATGCCAGAACCATGATGCATCTTCAGAGAAGTGGTACCAAGAGAGAGTAGAGCAAGTTCAAGAGAGAGTGATGATGCAGAAAACAAACCTGGAGAAGCAGATACATTTATACCCTAGGGAACTCAAATTTCTGAGACCATATATGCTCCTGCAGAATCTTGTATTTGCCCTGCTAGGTTTTGCCTCACAATTCACCCATTCCTCTCTTTTGGAATTGCAAATTATACTTTTTATTATTGTGTGTTGAAAATATATAATTTGCCTTTGGATTTCAAGGAAATCACAGTTAAGAAATTGCTTTAGTTCTTTGCAGACATTGACCTGTTAAAAATGTTGAGATTTTGAAAGATAATAGAGACTGTTTTTTATTGATATATTTATGTGTCCCCTTTACTAACAGATACTTTGTCACAACTTTTTAGCACTGTCACTCACACTCACAACAGTACTAGCATTGCGCCTTCCCTCAACCACAAGGACACAGTAGGAGCAGCTTCTTTTCTTTCATTCTTTCTCTCTTTCTTTCATTAATTTATTTATTCATATTACATCTCAATTGTTTTCCCTTACTTGTATCATCCCATTTCTCCCTCCCTCCTGATTTCAGCCTATTCCCCTCCCTTAGGTCTGTGACTGAGGGAGACCTCCTCCCACATCATATGGTCATAGACTATCATGTCTCATCTTGGGATCCTGCTTATCCTTTGTTTGAGTGCCACCAGGTCTCCCCACCAAGGGGAAGTGGTCAAATATGGGGCATCAGAGTTCATGTTAGAGTCAGTACAAGACATTCTCCACAGCTGTGTGGAGAGAGGGAACTGACTCTGACTACTGAATCTCTTAAAGTTGAACTAAATGCCTTTTGTTCATGATATGGCCACAAGCTATGGGTTCAAGGAATGGAATGCATTCATTTGAATAGGTAATTTCCCACTTAGGCTCAAGCACTTCTACATGTATCTGCCAATTAGTTACACTATTTGAGGGATGCTATAAAATGGTCAGGAATGGCTTCTTTACCATAATAAGGACAGCACTATAGTGGGCCATAAGGGTTCATAACCTGGGACTAGTTTGAGTTAACTCTCTATTTCATCTTCTTTATTGGGATGTGATCTCTTAGAATTCTGCTCCAACTGCCTGCTGTCATGGCTCTTCTGTCATTATGAACTTTAACTATCTAGAACAGCAGTTCTCAACCTTTCAGTGGCAAAGCATCTCAGACATATTGCATACCAGAGATTTACATTATGATTCATAATGGTATCAAAATTACAGTTACAAAGTACCAGTGAAGTAATTTTAAAGTTGTGGATTACAACAACATGAGGAACTATGTTAAACTGTCACAGCAGCAGGAATGTAGAAAGGCACCGGTCTAGAACCATAATCGAAAGCAATCTTAAATTGCTTTTTGTTGGAGAGTTAGATCTCATCCACAGACACTAATACGTGTGTGTGTGTGTGTGTGTGTGTGTGTGTGTGTGTGTGTGTGTATTATACTTTGCATGAAATAATTTAAAATTACAATGGATTTATATGCAGTTAATCAAAAGCAAATAAGTTTGTAATATAGTATTTCAATATAGTGAGCTTTCCATAAGAAACAATCACTAGATTTAGTGATGCAGTGGTTGTTTAAGGGAAAACACAATGTAAAAGTAATTTTATTCTCTGTTGCAATTGTTGTCTGGGAGGCTTACTGATTCCTTCTGCTAACCTGAGCCTAGCCCTGTAAGCTCCTAGCCTCTTTACAACCTATCCCAGGCCTAGAATGTTTTCAGACTCTGAGAAGTACTCACACTTACATATTCTTTCTGAGATCAGTGCTGTTCTGGAACAAACCCTTCTCCCATCTCACTTTTTAATCTGGTTTCTCTCTTATACTGTAATTGCTCTGTTTGGCCTCAAACCAAAAATATGCTCTAATCTTCTGGATTCTTCTCATTTTCTGGCCTCTTCTATCTTCACCTGACATCTCTCTCTCTCTGAAACCCATCTCTCTATTACTCTCCTGGTAAAAACTGCCTCCTCTCTCTGTATTGCTTCATTAGGTATCTTCCCTTTCCTCTCTCTTCTCTTGGGCATATTCTAATCGGTCAAATATTCTCTGATTTGTCAACTTTTCTGCTGCTCTATTATACAACACTTTCTAATATGGGACCTTCCTTCTACAAACTAACTACCTTCATTTATGTTTGATGGCATTTATTACCACACCTGGACCTAAGCTTTTCTTTACCTGATACTTGCTCTATAACAGGCTGGTCTTGAACTGTTTGCCTCTGTCTCCTGTGTGTGGGATCACTCAGACATAGAAGATCTTTGGATGTGACCTCTTGCCAGCCCAATCATACATTAATACAAGGTCTTTAGATGTGATCTCTTTTTTTTTCTTTTTTTTTTAATTAATTTATTCTTGTTACATCTCAATGTTTATCCCATCCCTTGTATCCTCCCATTCCTCCCCCCCCCATTTTCCCATTATTCCCCTCCCTCTTGCCAGAACAGCCTTGCTCTGAATTAACATTCCTCAAGAACACATAAAAGTCCCCATGTTATGAAAAGAAAGAAAGAAAGAAGGAAGGAAAGATAGAAGAAAGAAAGAAGAGAAAAAACAAAATATTGGCTACAGATGTACCTAATATAGTGGAGTGCTTAGTTAAAATACACAGTGATTCTGTTGGTCTTCCTGTGGAGCTCTCTTTTCATCTCTAGGAATTCTTTTCTAAAGTCTTCCTATGTTTAGCCCAATGTTTGGCTACTAGTCTCAGCCCCTGTTTTGAAATGCTGCTGGATGGAGCCTCTCAGAGGAAAACTATGATAGGATCCTGTTTTCAAACATTGCAGATTATTGATAATAGTGTCAGGGATTGGTGTCTTCCATGGGATGGATCTTGGGTTGGGCCATGGCCCAGAGAGACCTGTGGAATCTAAAACACCATCCAATGACCATGCAGGTATGAGACATATCCTCTACATATATGTGGCCAATGGGAAGCTCAGGCTTCATTGTGTCCACTAGTAAGAGGAGCAGGAGCTGTCTCTGACATGGACTCTTTTACCTGCTTTTCTATCACTTCACCCTGAGGGAAATGCCTTGCCAGGATACAGGATACAGGGGATACTCTACTTGAGAATCTGGGATGGGTGAGTAGGGGTGCTCCCCTTTTCTGAGAAATAGGGAAGGGAGAAGAAGGTGCCACTAGAGTGAGAAGAGGGAGGGGGCTATGTCTGAGATGTAAAGTAAATTAGTTGATTAATTTTAATAACCATGACTTAATCTGCTGATCAGTAGTGCATAGTGTAAACATAGCAATACAACATATATGGACCAAATAAGGGAATAAAAAGTAGGTCACTCTTAGCTATATTGACCCTTTTAGGACAGCATGTAATACTTGAGACTTTGTCTCAAAAATAACAGTAAAAGAGCTCCTTACTGTAAGTGCAATGTAACACATTTTAAACTTTTTAATTCATAGTTTTTTTCTAATTAAGAAACTGAAATGACAACAATGAGGCCCAGAAGAGGATAATGACTTTAACACAAAAAAATTCAGGCATAAAAGCATAAAACAGTAAACATTTTAAAACAATAGCACAAACACCGTGACTGGGAAATGGTTTTGAGATCCTCCTGCCTTTGGACATAGTTGATAGATTATATATTCAGTGTTTTAGGACTTTGTTCATCTATAATTGACCAAGAAAGTGATGAGCTACAGATGGTGGGAAGTTCTTCTTATGGCACAGAGACAGAATGCAACAGTGTGTTTCCTTCTGCACATGTAAGCAGTTAAGTTTCACAAGTAAAGCATAAAAATAACTTCTGTGCAGAGATAATACAGTTCATCTGTCAAGATACAGGGCAAAACTAAACCAGAAGAGCCTTTTGGTAGAACAAACACAGAATTATAATGAGCAATGTTGCTACAACATAGCAGATGCAGGACAATGACAGTCTGGCTGACATATAAAACAAAAACGACTCAGAGAAGAAGCCACAGGGCACCACACTGCTCCCATTATTAAAACAAATCTAAAATCAATTTTGTGATACTTTGGAATTGATTCTTTGTTCATACATGTTTCTCTCTGTGTGATTATTGTGATGAAAGCACATTATATAGAAGTAATCATGTAAACTATTTTGAGTGAAAAGAGTTACTAGCTTTAGATACAATTATGTAAAACCTTCAGACATCTCAGAAATGCTTTATCTTGAGAGTATGAATCTCAATATTACATAAGCAAAAGTTCTCTTTTCCTTTTCCCCTTCAGCCCATGGTAGTATAGTTGGTTTTCATTTATTTTATTATTTGCTTAACTTTAGATAGAACAAAGATAACTTTTAAAAAGTAAAATTTTAGCCAGGTATGGTGGTGCATGCCTTTAATCCTAGCATTCAGGGAGGATCACTGTGAGTTCAAGGACAGTCTGGTCTAAAAAGCAAGTCCAGACATCCAAAGATACACAGAGAAAGCCTACTTAATGTCTCCCCTCCAAAAGAAAAAAGTAGAGAAAAGAAAACTTTTGCTTTTTTAATAAAATGGTTGAAGTAATCTAATATTTATGTTACATTTATATAAAAGAATAACACTTAACACATAAAACACATTTAAATTGTTTAAGTCTTTGATTGCAGATAAAGTATTTTGGTACCTTTGATATTCTTTTATACATTGTCATAAACATATTTTCCAACAGGAATAGGTTAGTTAATGGAAATAACATTGAAGGCTTAGTTTGTCTTATTAAAATGTATAATCTGGGTACTTGAATTTGTGTCTAAAGATTCACCAATAACTTTGGCTTCAAATATTTATGGGGAATATTGTGTAACCATTCAATAGTAATGAATTTCTTTAATGTGTGTGTGTGTGTGTGTGTGTGTGTGTGTGTGTGTGTGTGTGACAGAGAGAGAGAGAGAGAGAGAGAGAGAGAGAGAGAGAGAGAGAGACGGTGTGTGTGTGTGCATCACAATTGTGTTTTCATGTGTTCATATTCTTGAGAAGACTAGAAGAGAATGTTAGATAGGCTGAAGGTGGAGTTATGAGATTGTAATAGCCCAAAATCAATACTGGTTGCTTAACTGGTTACTCTTGAGAGAAGTACATACTCTTAGTCACTGAGCCTTTTCTCCAGTTGCAATTATTTATAATTTGATGCAAAGAAGTGGAACACAGAATTAAATATGAATTATGAGCCCTATTAAAAGTAGCATGAATAGAGAAAATTAATAAATAGCAAATATCTTGAAGTTAAAGCTATTTCCAGCTTGTAAACATTAAGAATAGTTATTTTCCCATCCCATTATTATCAAATTCTAGATTTCCATGAAAATTATATTGCATTATATATATATATATATATATATATATATATATATATATATATATATATATATATATATCTTACAACTTGTGAGGACATATACCCTCAAATCATTATCATTGAAAGAAACTATTTTAGAATTTATATTAAATATTTTATAATTTCCTAAGCATAATAATTTGATTTTATCAAACGGTGTGCATAAACCTACATTCTATAATAAAATAGAATTAACTAGTATCACATATCTCAAAATTTAAAAGCATGGAAAATAACAAGCAATCATCTATCTTCACTATCATATTAAGTTAAGTATATTTATTCAATTTTAATTCACACTACCACCTTTTGGTTACTTTTATTTTCTATTAAAACAGTGCTTGTTAAGTTTTTAATGGTTCAAATAAGAAAGATGGATAAGATTACTCAGAAATCATATTGTTCAGAATTCAGTGAGTTAAGTTTTGCAGCATAGGGATGAAGCTCTGTGTTTGAATTTCCAAAGCCCATGAAAAGCTGCATGTAGTAGCAATCATGGATAATCTCAGCACACCTACTATGACACAGCATACAAAACAAGAGAACCCTAAGAATCCCAAGGACTGGATAGTTTTTTATATTCAGTGGAGAAAAGGCAAATAATCTGTCTCAAAAGATATAAGGTGGGTATCAAACTAGATGTTGTCCTCTGATTTCCACACAAACCAGTTATCACTATCACATGCCTGTTTACACATCAAACACAGAGGCACACACAGAGACACAGACACATAAACACACATACACACACACACACACAGACACATACACACACACTTTCTTTCTCTTTCAGCATACTCTATATTTTTGGCCAATTTACTCAGAAGAACATGTCTTTTGGATGTCTCTGGACAGTGGTGATGGGTTTTGTTCATTAGACCTCCTGTTTTGCAAGGCTTTATAAAATCTTAAACATAAATTCCCAAACATGATAACCTGAGTCATTTCAAAATGATTTCTTTAAAAAACTAGAGAGTGGTGATACCTTTAAGAAAAGACCTGCTGCCCTCTGGAGTTTTTTTTTTTTTATTCACATACGCATTTAATACATTTATACTTATTAATGCCTTGTTATGTGTTGTGGAGTCTGTAGATATAAAAACACCCACAGGAAATGAACCTGAAGACTTTGGCTTCTAAGTGCATTTCTGTAATTAGCTGAGCTGTTCCAGACAAATTCACAAATATAATGTACAGACATCCTCACACTGAGATCACCCACAGAGGGTATGGATCCATTTATAATTTATATATTCAAATATAAAGTCACTGTTCGCAAGTATACATCATGCACTTAAATATATCCCATGAGTGAGAAGTTTCCCAGCCATCAGAGAACCCAGGCACCATCAGCATCTGCAATTTCTGGGACCACTACCAATTTACTTAGTAGGAGTTTCAGGATATATATTGCCTGGCCAACTCAGAAAATGTTCAGACCACAGCACTTAGTAGCCACAGTCAGGAAAGGCAATTGAGACAAAAATCTTCCATGGCTCTCAAGCCTATTTTTATCAGCCAGTGCTGAACTTTAAACCCTAACGCCTCTAATGCATACACACACACACACACACACACACACACACACACACACACACACACACACACACTTATCCTATCATCACCCATATATTGTTGAGTGCTTCCTTATGCTACAATTACACGCATCTCCTCTAAACTCAAACCCATAGTATTTGTCATATAGAATATTTATCTAGTAATTAGTCAATCTTTTCATATTCCTAAGTCCTCTTTTAAATGTGACCTTTGACCTTGGTCTTCAGAAATCAACTCACTGCAGATATGTTACTCTCTGTAAGGGTTCTCCCTTCTTTTAAGAAATCCAAGTGCCCTGAAATCTAAACAATGTGACAGTTCAGTTGTAAACCTCCATTACTGTTTTTGCCACTTCACCATTATTTCAATTACTTCTCATGAATGTACTTTTAGTAATCTAGCCATTGCCTTTGCCTTCATCCAGAATCCTTAACTTATCTGGTTATTTGAAAGATTCATTTTGGTTGCCTCTCAAAACTCTCGAGTGTCATTTCTTTTTCCTTCTTTAATTAAAGTCCTGGTATTAAAGCAAACTAAGTTACTGGCCATGCCTTTATTTCTACATTTCTCTACAACACTTATGGTATTTTGTAGGACACTAATTTCTGTTTTTAATAATGTTCTATTTCTACATTTTTTAGGTGAGGAGAAAATTGGCTATCTCAGAGAGGCAGAGAAAGGACCCAGCTGACCTTTCTACTCAGTGTACATCCCAGAATGAAAAAGCCAAAAGCCCTTTCTTCTTCTCCACACTATATTAAATTTCATTCTCTCAATATCCCTTCTTTATGTTTAATCACTGCCAGCATGTTTCTTTTTCCATCACTTAACCTAAGGTTCATTTTATTTAGTTCTTAGATTGAGGATGTGTGATAAGGCTGAACTACACCACAAATACTTGTTCATAGTAAACAGAAAACTCTTGGCTTAAAAGTGTTTGTTAGGGCTAAGACATATGAAGTGAGAAACAAGTTTGAACAGTTCACAATCTCATGGTTCACAATGGGATCAACTATCCTACATTTCCCCCTTTTGTCTTTTTTGTAACATCAATAAACTATATATTATCAGGTAAAAATTGCACTCACAATGTCCAGTCTATGCGTACTTAGCAACATTAAAGAAAGTACTCTCTTTTCTGTCTTATACTGGTGTGTTAAAAGTTCTGTACTTAACTCGAATTCTATCATGACCTATATTATCAATCAAAACACATATTTTTAGACTGACAATACTTTCTTAAATTCTAAACAACTATGCTTAATCATAAGCTTTTAACTATCAAGTCTTCAACCCCACCAGAGACTTGGGAAACTTAAACATTATCTGAATAATTAGGAAGTTCATGGTACTAGTTTAGTTAACTACAGATTTTTAAAAGTTAATCTGAGAGTAAATAGCTAGAAACAAGCAATTCAGATACACTAAATAGAGATACATAGTCTTCAAAACCTGACAGATCTGTAGAATATGGTATTTAACTCAGTCACAGTCATAGGGGAAGGGAGTAAGGGGAAAATGGGAGGGAGGGAGGAATGGGAGGATACAAGGGATGGGATAAAAATTTAGATGTAATACAAATAAATTAATAAAATATATTTTAAGAAAGACGTTTTATTAAGTTAAGGCTTTCTTGACAATGACACATGCCATCTCCTGATAGTACCCCCGTTCCACTTCAAAGAGCACCAAATAACTACTACATGGTGTTTGCTTCTTATGTGGCAAAAGAATTGCTTTGAATGTGGCAGCTAGCTTCTGGGTAAGAAAATGTCCTTGCTTCAGTTGTGGTCAGAAGACTAGACAAACTGGATGCAGGACAGTACACTGCTGAGATTTGCAAGGACAAAGTAGGAAAGTACTTCATAATAGTTGCTTCACAGAAAAATATTTCAGATATTCTGAGCTATAAAGCTGATAATGATCCTCCAACATTATAGTGAAATTTTGGGGCACTGTCGTGGCAATCAGCTTTTCTGACATTCTTACAGTTTTAGCATAATTTATTTTAACTTACTTTCATAACTACTCAAACTAAAATCAGCATGATAAATACTAATTAAATAAAACAATCAGTATGAAAGTCATACTTTGAAAAGTAAGACATATACGCCTTCACTGATAGTCAATAGTTCCTTCTAAAATTAAGAATCACAGGACAAAATAACCATTAAGGCTGGCAGATATGGACCCAGGAGGGTCTCCTCAAACTACTCTAAAAGACAAAGTTAATGCATGTAGTAATCATAGAATCCCTATCCAGATCTAGCCAATGGACTGCACATTCTCCACAATTGTGTGGAGAGCAGGGACTGACTCTGACATGAACTCTGGTGCCCCCTATTTGACCACTTACCTTTGCTGGTGACATTCAGAGGAAGAGTAAGCAGGCTACCAGGAAGAGACCTGATAGGCTGTCATCTTATAATGGGAGAAGAGTTCTTCTTTTGTCATAGACCTAAGGGAGGACAGAAAGAGGGAGGGAGTCGTGAGTGGGAACATACAAGGGAGGGCATAACAATTGAGATGTAATGTGAACAACTTTCTTAAATAAAAAGAAAAGAAAAGAAAAACCCACAAAGAAGTATGGACAATACAGAGAACTTTGAAGTATGCTCTTACAAAGTATGCATTTATTAACTCAATAATATAGGTTGGTATATGTACAAATTCGAATAAATGATCATTTAGTGTGTCCCTAGTCACCTTTAAGAAATAGTATATTTAATAAAAAATTTTGACATTTCAAATATATTATAGATTAAAAGAGGAACAGTTATCAACTTCGGCATTTTGTGTATCCCAAGTGGTGGGATTAAAGGCATGGGGCCACCATGCTTGACAATAAAAATTATTTAATCTTCAGTTATATTTTGTAGTTGTTTATAGTGGTCATGAATGGGAATAATGGAATGAAGGAGAATAATTCACCTGTCAAAGGTAAAGAAGTCCACATTTATTTAAGAGACGTCCTAAAAGGAGAGTGGTAAACATGGAGAGGCATCAAATAGACCTTTTAGATGCAATTCAAGCTATTATCCAATCTGCTGGAATAAATGATAAAGCAATGTAACTTTTAGGAAACAGACTTGTTGACACTTTCCTTCAGTATACAACTTGTGAGGCGGTGAGAAGACCTTCTTTGTACACCTATAGGAACTGAGGCCAAAAGTCCAGCTTTGTAACATTTTACATACACTTCTCACAAATATTTCAAAATGATTGTCATTGTGTAGTTATTTAGAGAGTGTAGAGTAAACATATCCTGTATATAGCATGTCTTTTGAGATTTTCTCTCATTACACTACCTAAAATGTGATAAAAATAGCTATTTCTAACTACAACTGTGCTAGAGAGATACAACCTGTTTCTAGGCTGCTGTATTCACGTTTCTCTCAGGACATTAATAAAAATAGTATAAGGAAAACTGAGAGATTCTATACAAAGTGATCCATACCACAGGGATATATATAAAAAACTAAAGTTAGGTATTAAGAATGCATAGCTATACCATGACGACTTTTGTCACTACATTTACCAACTGCTTCATTTTAAGCTGTGTGCCCTCCATAGCCTCTTGCTTTTCTTCAGAAGTAACCAAAGGCTAAAGAATGTTGCTAATAATCAAAACAAAACTATAAACCTCATATAATATCTCTTGTATCCTGGAGGTTTAATTCAGGTAGATAGCACATGATAAACCAAAATTACATCAATCAAGTATATTGTGATGGAAACATATTGAAAGAAAAATAGCATCATACAGAAGGAAAATTGTTAGCTTAAGAAGGCATTCAAGGAGAGTTGAAAAATAAAACAAAACAAAAAATAGCAGCAATAGTAGGTTAGGATTTCAGTGGACCCCTGGATGAGGCATATATATTGGAATCAAAATTAGACAATTATTTGAAATCTTAGGTTGACAAATATTGGAGTTGAGACCTTTTATATAGATAACAATGAAGAACTCAAGGTTTTAAAGGTGAGTAAAACCTGGAATGGTGTAATAACAGAAATGGGAAGCTGATACAAAAGAATTGTAAATTCAAGTGCACCTTGGGGTACATACAAACACCCGCCACTCACAAACACACACATACACAAACACAAAAAAATTAGTGAAAATCAGTGAATGAAAATGCTAGGTTTATTTCAGATAAAGAGAATTATTATAGCATATCATACTATGTTAAGATATTAAATGTAGTTTGAATGGATATGATTATTCTTATTTTAAATAAAAATCCCAGTTCAGAGTTTTAGACGAAGAGACGGTATAACAGGCATTATACCATGCCCATGCTGACTCTCTGACTTCAAGAAATAAAAATGCATGTCTAAAGATATTTTCTAATAGAAAATGGCAAGTATACAATTTTAATTATTCTGGAGTATGTTTTTCTCTAGAGTCACTATTATTTATTTAATTGCTCTATACCATTGTTACTTAAGTGGCACTGGCTTTTCTATAGTGCTTTAAGTAAGAGTTGCATAGTTGTTGTAATACAAAAAAAATAATCAATGAATGGAAACTTGACATTTGATAAACAAACAAAATGTCTTTTCAACTCTTGGTTTCTGTACATGTTTCTCTCCCCAAGAAAACATTTTCCTAATCCCTTCTCACCTGTTGAAGGTCTTATTCTTTCCTCAGCTCTCACATCGGTATCTACTACTTCAGAGGAATAATTTCAAGTTCTCTTGGTGTTGGATTCTGTAATAATCATTTCATATAGTCAATTGATATAATTTTTGATAAAGGAAACTCCCCTTTTACAGTTCATAAACTGAGAAACTACTCATTTTATTTTATTTTCTCATATCATCACAAACAAATGGATTTAGCAATTAGAAACTGTCACTTACTGAGACTATAACCACCACCATATAGACTCTTTTTACAAAGCACAATACTTGATATTTGGACAACAGCTTGCATTTCTCAGCTTTCCTCACCCACATTAGGGCTGAAATATCTATAAGGATTTTAAATATCTCAGTAAAACAAGATATGGGTCAATTAATTGATGAATAGTTATTTAAGCAACAGAGGAGTTCAATGAAAGTGAACAGATGGATAATTAGTTGAGAATGATGGCAGTTACATGCATTGATAAATTAAGAATATGAGAGAACAGCATTAAGATATGATTTAATGTTATTATAGATTTCAGAGTGAAACATTACCATTTCAGAATCACTGAAGAAAGTCATTTGGAATTTATCATATTCTCAAAGCCTTTTTCAGTGAGGCAATTGAGAGTTGTAAATAACTTAAAATAAAGCTATAACTGAACAGATGGTTGTATTCAGAGAAAGTTTCAAGACCACTTCCAAAATCCAAAGCTCAACTGCAAAAGGAAGCGAGCAGCACCCTTTCTCATTTTACTATGAAGCAGACAGAAAGTCAAAGTTAGGGGATGCCACTGTGATCTTGAAAGGTATTCTAAATCTCCTACTGGCCTCAATCTTCTTGTTCTCCTGTGGTAATGGATGTCTGAAAAAAATCCAGAAAATAATTTTCTGTATCCATGGAAACCTTTTTATGAAGATGGTTGAGATAAATATGGCTGTCTGTATTTTGATGGAGGATGAACATTGCTACCTGTAAGAGCAATATTAAAAGTCCCCTAGGGAGAGATAAACAAAATGAGTGATTTTATTTTGTGTGGTAAGATTATAGACATAAGTCTTTTTAGCTGAAAATAGCTGTATCTGAGAGGGAAGTGGAAAAGTACACATTCAGATACTCAGTAGTAGAGAACAATTACATAAACATTTGCAGCCATTTGTGCACCTGATTTACCTCCCCAAATGAACTCTGTTTTTCTCATATGGTTATATTTTTACTTCTTTTAGTGTTTTCTTGGTAATCTCTCCCTTCTTTACATTTGTAATATCTTAAATATTACTATTCTTAAATATCCATGTGTGTCACATGGTGACATGCAAAAAATTAAAACAATAAACTGGAGCTTTTTATTGTCATTAAACTTGGGATCTAAAGTGAGAATATTTTGAGCATATGTTCCTGTTAGGCCACGATTATGAAAAAGCTATACTTCGAAAATAAAGTGACAATAATGAACTGAGTGTTTAAAAATGAATGTACTATGGATTCTTGCTATTCATGTTCTTACAAAGTCACTGAGTTAGAAAATAAGAAAGATCTTCCTGGGAAATGAAATATAATTGTAGATGCTCAGACATCTTATTCTGGCAGGATATGTTTCATTTTATTTCTGTTCTTTTCTACCTTTACAAATGACACAGTGGGTTGGGTACTGGTTAAATGACTTGCTTAGTCCACATTCAACATGTCCTGGACTTAGGATTCCAACATTGTCCAACTGATATAAGAAACAGAGCTTCCTGCAGCATGCCATCTGCCCCTACATTTCAATCTTCTTGGCATCTATATGTATGATAAAACAGCAGAGGGATTCATGTGAAAGTAGAACTATATGGATATCTGTATGTGGACTCAAACATTTCTACCAAGTGACTTTAATTTAGAAAATAAAAGTAATTTTTAACCACTGGTAAAATATGAAATTAAAGAATATGGTATCGCAAATATCAAACATGATTAATGAATACATCCTGAAAGGTTGTATCCGTCTACATGTAGTAACAGTTTCCATAGGATAATGATGCATGTAGTATTTACTGAAGGGAAGGTTATCTGATCTTCTGTCCCTCCTAGATTGACATTGGTGTGCATGTGTGCACATGCATGTGCATTTGTTGTGTGTGTGTGTTTGTAAGGAATAAACCATTGTGGAACATTTTAAGTAAAAAGTAAATTGAAAGTTCACCAGAAGCACAGGTAAGCGGAAGGCACTAGGACCACATTTTTCTTGGCTTGTGCTTTCTTGACCAGCCATACTCAGGTCCTCCTCAGACTGAAAAGCAAGAGGCAGTCAGCTGTGTGCCTGGGCCCTTTATGTATAGGTTAGATAAGGCTTTGCATAGTGTTGGGGCTTGGAAATGATACAATACTAACTAGACACTGTGAAGATTGTAACTCCCTATAGAACTCAAACAATGATGAACAAAAAGGTCAGAAAACTATAGCTAGAAATATAAAAGGGTACTGTTTTCTTCCTAATCAGCGCATGAACCATTTTTGTCTTCTGTAAATGTTAAAACAGGACTTTATAAATGTAAAGCGAGATTGGAAAACATCTTTCAGGAGGCAGTTCTCATATTTTGCCTTGTGGGTGTCAGGTTTCAAACTCATTTCATCAAAATTTCTTTATCCAGTGTGCTACCAAGGGCCTGTTAATCTCTTTTGTCCTCTTCCAAATTTTGACCAAATTATGTATATATTTCTCTTATGTAACAGGCATTGCCTATAATTTTTCTTGCCTATGGCTGCTTGTTCACTGTCCTTTAACTCTTACTCAGTCTGTTTTCTGAGTTTACTATCATTACCTGCTGAACCTTACTTTAGACTTATGATTTTGAGAAGCTGCTGGTACCTTTGTGTTTATTAAGAGCAGTAATATCACAAGAAATATTGAAATACTTTAGAGAATTATTCCTCTAGGAAAAATGGTTAAACATTTAATTTATTTTGTTTAACCTTCCTCCTTGAGTGATCCAGGTTTCTGCAAGTATTGGATTTTCATCACAATTGTGAAAGTAGAGTTCAACCTGCTTATTTCAATGTTATAAGAACCAGAAGTCATTATTGCTATTAAGAGTCTTCTTTCAATTGTTGTGAATGTTTAAAAACAATCTGAGAATTAATAAGCTTCCTCAATTTATAAACTATAATATTTACCACTGTTATAACTGAAAACTATAATATTTATCATGGGTAAGATTGATATAACTGGTTTAAAATAACTCATTGTACAATAGTTAACTGCATATTGTTATTGAAGAATTAAAAAGTCAAACAAATAACCACTGCCTCTCCTAATTTGATTTTGTTAAGAGTATTCTATTGCAGCAACAGAGAAGCTAACTAGAACAGTTTCTAATTACAAACAAATAAGAGCATGTTGCGAGTAATAAAAACTGAACCCAGAGCTAATCATTTTCTATTCCTGAGATATATCCTGAACTACTGATATTTTGTTAAGTAAGATATAATATTTAAGTGATTCAAGGTAACTAGTTGCTTATATTGTGTGGATGCTTGATAAAATAAATATTTTAAATGTTCATTTAGAATTATATTTTTAAAGTTCTCTCCTGCTTGTTGAATATGAAACTTTTGATTTTGGCAGAAAGATATTGTGAATCAAAGCATCTTCTATTAGAACCATCTAAAATCCCCTCTTTTTACAGGGTAGGGTTTTCAGATTCTACTCTTAGTCTTTTTCCCTACTGTCATCTAATACAAATCAAGAAAATTGTATTTTTGTAGTGTTTTTTACAAATTTGTTTATCTGGAAAGAGTAAAGGTTAGACAGCAAGCACCTCATTTCAGAAGATAGCTAAATAGTGAACATTAAGTTGTCTGCCAATATGATGGAGTGGCATGCATGTGTATGTATGTATTTTTATCTGTGTGAATGTGCAAATAAGAGCACTTGCTACTTTTAATATCAGATTTCAAATTTTTAAGTTTTCTTGTGTTCCTCATTTTCTGACATGAACTTATGAGTGACTGACTTTACTGCCTGAGCTTCTTGAAAATAAATGCCAAGCCTGAGTTATAGCAAAATACTTTTAAGGGAATTTTATTTATCAGGTATATTGATAGACAAAAATCTCTATATTAAATTTATAGTCATAATTTTAAACACTTTATTTGGTAAAATATTGCAAGTAATAAAACATCCCATACCACAATTAACCAGGTTATCATTTTAATTAAATTATTTATATCTGTTTGTTTAAGGAAGTGCATTGTACATTCTACTGTACAAGTCTCAGGAGGCTCAGGGCAAGATGTCAATGTGTCCAAAAGGGAAGAGTGCTTTCCCTTGTTTAGTATCTTTTTCTGTTGCAGCGTTATTTTAAACCAGAGTGTTTATACAAAATATAACAAATATTTTTCTTTATACGAATACTGATACAAATAAATAATAAAAATAATACCTATCTGTAGAGAACAGGAGTCACTCTGAGTTAATGAACACATAAGTAAATGTGCATTTTGCCATGGGTGAGGCCTATCACAGACTGCAAGATCAACTGGCTCGTGGAAAATTGGCAAGAATGTTACTCATATGGGCCAGACTTACAAGAAATGTGAAAGTTTTTCTCAGTATTCTGAGTGAATAAAATAAACAATTAATAAGTATGTGCAAAGATTATCACATGTGGCTTCCTCTTCCTGAATATTTACAGCCTGGGACTGCTTGGCTACAGACCTCCCAAGTAGACTACCTTACTTTCTTCTAGACTGTACCTCATAAAAACATGATTTGCAAAGTTGTAGTGTTAGCTTTAGAGAAGTGCACCTGATTCCATCTCCATTGTAGTGTGTGTGTGTGTGTGTGTGTGTGTGTGTGTGTGTGTGTGTGTGTGTGTGTATGGTCCATTTTTATTTCTTTTCTGTACCTAGCCAGAGTTCTAAGACCAAGCTGCAAACTACATAGTATGTACTTTGATAAAAGCTTACATTTAGTGAACAATACCATAGCTCAGATAACATATTATAGCTTCCACTTATTCTTATTTTTATCTATCCTCACCCATGCCTCCACTCCAAATATGATTAAAAGTTGTGCTATACAAGATGTAAATTATATGAATAATATGAGGCACCAGAGTTCGTGTGAAAGTCATACCCCACTCTCCACTCAACTGTGGAGAATGTTCTGACCATTGGCTAGATCAGGATAGGGGTTTAAAGTTTACCACCTGTATTGTCCTTGGCTGGTGCCTTAGTTTGAGCAGGACCCCTGAGCCCAAATCTGCCTATCATAATGTTCTACTTGTAGGTTTCTAGGACCCTCTGGATCCTTCTACTTTGCTATTCTCCCATGCTTCTCTCATCTAGAGTCCCAATAGGATGTCCTCCCCTCTGTCCCAGTTTCCTGGTAAGTGAAGGCTTTCGTGGGACATGCCCCTTGGGCTAGTATGCAGATATAAGTGAGTATATACCATTTGATTCTTTCTGCTTCTGGGTTAACTCACTCATTATGATCATTTCTAGCTCAATCCATTTGTCTACAAATTTCGGGAAGTCCTTGTTTTTAATAGCTGAGTAGTATTCCATAGTGCCCCTGGAGGGGAAGACCTGGTGGCACTCAGAGGAAGGATAGCAGGTTAACAAGAAGAGACTTGATACCTTATGAGCACATACAGGGGGAGGAAATCCCCATCAGGAACAGTCATAAAGGAGGGGAATAAGGGGAAAATGGGAGGGAGGGAAGATTGGGAGGATACAAGGGATGGGATAACCATTGAGATGTAACAAGAATAAATTAATAAAAAATTATATGAATAAGAAAATATTAGATGGTGTTAAATGGGAGATGACGTAGGTCAATACAGAAGGAGAGAGGAGAAGAGAAAAATATACCAAGACTGCTTTTAAAAGTTTATAAATCATATTGTCATTTAACTAAAGTTAATTATAAATGTATGTATGTATGTATGTATTATGCAAGTATAGAACAAATATGTATAAATAAGTGGGCGAATTACATTGCCAATGTTACCCTAAGAGCTGTAGATGTTTAAAATAAAAACCCCAATCCATTTTTAATTAATTTATTTATATTCCATTTCAGTTGTTATCCCATCTCTTGTATCCTCCAGTTCCTCCCTCCCTCCCACTTTTACCCTATTCTCCTCCACTATGTCTGTGACTCAGTGGGACCTTCTCACCCTTTATATGATCATAAGGTGTGAAGTCTCTTCTTGGTGGCCTGCTATCCTTCCTGTGAGTGCCTCCCTCTCAAGGGTACATGGTCAAATATGGGGAACCCGATTTTGTGTGAAACTCAGTCCCTGCTCTCCACTCAACTGTGGGGAATGTCCTGTCCATTGGCTAGATCTGTGTAGGGGTTTGGTGTTTGCACATACTGTCCTTGGTTGGTGCCATAGTTTGAGCAGAACCTCTGGGCTCAGATCTGCCCATCATAATGTTCTTCTTGTAGGTTCCTAGGACTCTCTGGATCCTATTATTTCCTCATTTTCCTGTACTTCTCTTACCTATAGTCCAAATAGGATGTCCTTATCTCTATCACAATTTCCTGGTGGGTCTTTCATAGGACTTGCCCCTTGAGCTATTATTGATAATAGCCAGAACCTGGAAACAGCCTAAGTGTCCCTCAGTACAAAAATGGATAAAGACACTGTGGTACATTTACACTATAAAATACTACTCAGCTATAAAAAACACGGAAATCCCCAAATTTGTGCACAAATAGATGGAACTAGAAATGATTATACTGAGTGAGTTAACCCAGAAGCAGAAACACTCAAATGGTATATTCTCACGTATATATATATAAAAAGATCCATTCCCTATAATGGTCTACTTGTGCAGTTTCCAAACCTTCTAGGTCCTTCTGGAAACAGGGGGCCTGCACAAACTCTTTCACCATCCCAAGACAATGCATGCAGTAAACTTAAATCCCCAGCTCAGATCTAGCCAATGGACAGTTCATTCTCCACGGTTGTGAGTAGAGGGGAGACAGTCTCTGACATGAACTCTGGTGCCCCTGATTTGATCACTTCTTCTTGGTAGGGAGGCCAGGCTGCGCAAAGAGGAAGGGAAAGCAGGCTATCAGGATGACCTGATAGGCTGTGGTCATAAGGTTGGGGAAGAGGTTCCCTTCTACCATAGGTCTAAGTAAGGGGAGTATGGAGGGAGAAGAAGGGAGGGTGGGAATGGGAAAATACAAGGGAGGAGATAATAATAAGGATGTAATCTGAATAAATTATAAATTAAAAAAAAAAACAGTCCCAAACATGAGAAATCCCTTTTAGAGTTGTTGGTCAGAAATGTATAAGAGCAAAACAACACAGACTATTACCATTGTCCTTAATTACCTCAGAGATATTGACATAAAGACCTATTGCTGAAGACATTATGCACTTTGAACATAAGATTCAAAGGATCCCAGCTGCATCTGACCTGAAAGCTGCTACACCGAGGACTAGCTTTCATATATTTGGAAGGAGCTGTACCAACTACCAGTGCAAGGAGGCGACCAATGAAGAGTAAACAATAATGGAAGTTGCATATAATCAATCTTTCAATTTTATATCAGTGTAAAATTTCTCTGCTTTCTTCAGCATTTATGAGTATCAGTATGAGTATAGCTTTTGCTATGAGATGCCTTCCTCCCATTCCAAATCAATGATTCAGGAAAAGCATTTGTTTCAGTAACATACCATTTGATTAATTTATTACTAAATATTTAATGAGATGAATTAATGCTTTCAATTACTTTCTTCAGAAACTTAAACATGAATGGAGTATTTTTATTATTTAATATAATCATAAAAGGGTGGAAAAGCTAAATATGTGACTCATTTTGATCTCCCTAGTATATGTGATGGCTTATCATTTCCATGTGTCTTATGAAGAAGAACTCTTAATACCATATCTAATTGGAGGAAAAAGAAATAGCAGCTAAGTCTGAATATGGGTTCCCTATTAAGGGGAGCAGGGTCTATTCAAGATACGGACTCTCTTGTGTATGTTTTGATTACTTCTCTGTGGTTGGGTGCCTAACCAAGTAAAAGAGGAAGAGAATACAGGAAGTTCTGATGAGACTTGATAGGCTGGGGTCAGCTGGTAGAAGAGGAGGTACCCACTCTCTTAGGATTAGGAGAGGAGAATAGGGGGCAAGAAGGTTCAAGGGTGGGATCAGAAGGAGACCAAAGAAGGGAGCTACAATAGAGATGTAAAGTAAATAAATTAAAAAAAATTAATTTTAAAAATCAAGTTAACAAGCAAAAAAATAAAGCAAAATGAAACATGACATAGAAATACTTAAAGATGTTCTTTAGAGGTTGGACTATGAACAAACAACCCAGGAGATACTCTCTGCTCTTCCCTGGTTGCTTAAAACTTTCCATGAAGAGTTGACCCTTGTAAAATAAAAATACCTATTGCATTTTATTTTCATTTGCATACATACAACTATTCATTCTCAAAAAAATAATAAAGTTCAAATACATTCAATAAATATAGATGAGGAGATAATAAACCAGAAATTTCCAAATCAGGCTCATTTGATCAAGGAATGGGAGAGGGGTATGTGTGTTTGTGTGTGTGTGTGTGTGTGTGTGAGAGAGAGAGAGAGAGAGAGAGAGAGAGAGAGAGAGAGAGAGAGAGAGTTAGAGAGAAAGGGAGAAAGATAGATGGGTAAGTAAGAAAAAAGAGAGGAAAAGAGAGATAATATACGGTTTCAGAGGAAAAAATTTAAAATATATTCACATGGCTGAGACTAATTTATATAGTTACAAAGTCATTGGTATTGAGAAGCTGAGAGATGGCATGGGGCAAGTGCATAATGTACTAATGGAGTAATAAAGGTGAGGTATGTGTAGATAAAGAACAAGAAGAAGAAGAAGAAGGAGGAGGAGGAGGAGGAGGAGGAGGAAGAAGGAGGAGGAGGAGGAGGAGGAAGAAGAAGAAGGAAGAAGAAGAAGAAGAAGAAGAAGAAGAAGAAGAAGAAGAAGAAGGAAGAAGAAGAAGAAGAAGGAAGAAGAAGAAGAAGAAGAAGAAGAAGAAGAAGAAGAAAAAGAAGAAGGAAGAAGAAGAAGGAAGAAGAAGAAGAAGGAAGAAGAAGAAGAGGAAGAAGAAGAAGAAGAAAGAAGAAGAAAGAAGAAGAGAAAGGAAGAGGAAAGAGAGAAGAAGGAGAAGAGGAAGAAGAAGAAGAAGAAGAAGAAGAAGAAAAAGAAGAAAGAAGAAGAAGAAGAAGAAGAAGAAGAAGAAGAAGAAGAAGGAGAAGGAGAAGGAAGAATCCTCCATGCAGCCTCCTCCTCAATCGCAGCCTGCCGCATCCTCCTCCTCTCCCCAGCCTGTACCACCAGGTTCAAACATGGCCAGGCTCAAAATCTTTATCAGTTTGGCTTATTTTTTTAATTGGTGATTTGTTTCCACTTTATTCTTTATATTTTTTATTTTGTCTTTTTTTTTTTTTTTTTTTTTTTTTTTTTTTTACCAGAGCTGAGGACCGAACCCAAGGCCTTGCGCTTGCTGGGCAAGCGCTCTACCACTGAGCTAAATCCCCAACCCTTTTATTTTTTATTAAATGTATATTTTACATATACATTTATATTACTACACATATATACAATAAGTTATCTATAGGAAGAAGAACCATGACACAATCAGGAATTATATGCATGTTATATTCTTAGTGTTTTAGCTATTTGTATTTGATAGCATTGAAGAAAATATCTTTCTTATCTTGGTGCGTCTGTCATTCTGAATGTAAATCAATATCTATCATATCTCATCATTATTAAATTAAAACATCTATTTAGACCTAAATAAATCTTAACACTTAAATAACTAAGGTTAATTGTAAAACCAAACTATCTGGTCTTCAACTCTATCAGAGACTTGAGAATGAATAAAAGTAATTACTTGTGTATACCTCTAGTGCAGGTTAGAAGCTTTCCAAATGATAAGATGACCGAGACAGTTTTCTACCTGAACAGTCAATCAAAACTCTCTATAACATTGGAGCATCATCTTCAGCCTTTTGGCCCAATATATCTGACAGACATATTTGTAAGTCAGGAACTATTGTGGATTGCTGACCCTGTCCTGAAAGTGTTTGGTTTATTTTTAAATACTGCTAGTAAGCATAGGCCTTTTCTGTCAAAAACATCCCATTCTCTATAAAAATACATGAAATGCTATGTTCCAGGATTATAGAATAAAGGTTTGTGTAAAAGAAAATTTAGATAACAGAGCAACTGCTACATCATTGATACACATAAACTTGTGCCAGAATATTGAGGAAAGTAATTTACTAATAGCAGAAGCACTACTATTAATATCAAGACTTTACAAATAAAAAGTTGATACTTAAGACACATAAAACTGTTTGTTGAAAAATTAGCTTCTGATATGAAAACTATGCCCTATATGTCAATTTTTATGCATACTGCTTACCGAGAATATCACTAATTATTAAATATACATTAAATTTTGTATTAATTTATAGCTTCCAAGTATAATCTTTTGACTATCACTTAACAGTACAGTTCTTTTATACATACTTGTACCATCTTGGATACAATTTTTAAAATAAAATTTCTTTCCATAGAATGTAGAATCCAAATCGTTTGGGGACAATTTTTTTGGCTGCAGGAACTTTATCTTTTTTATAATAAATTCCAACCCGTACTTAAGGCTTTCATGTGAAAATGCTTTCCATATGAGACATAAAACCATAAGCATACACATAAAAAGTTTTCTCTTATCAAATTAAACATTAGCTATTATATATGATGTTGAACATAATAGTATGAACTTTTATTTGCTATGAGGCTCTATAGTCAAATTAGTACTTCAGTGGTTTTCATTAACTCTATGAATAAGAACCTAGAATTAGAGAAATATAGAAGTCTCAGTCCTGCTCTGAGCCTTCATTATGTTTTCATTGTTTATATACTATTTTCTGTATATCTTTACTTTCCTGAACTCCTTCTGAGCAATATGAATTGTCAATAATTTAGTTGATTTGTTTAGAATAAGTTATGAATATAGTTGACATCATGCATACAAACTTGTGAATATCTGTATACTGATATTCAAATAGAAGTATATAGTAAAATAATAAATATAGTGCTCTTCTGTAATTAGTAAAGTTGATTAAATATCAATTTTATATTTTCTTATCCATTATTCTTATAGTTTTATGACTGATTTTAAACTGATAACTGTGACACTGTCTCAGAAATTTACACAAGCAATAATAAAACAATATCATTTTTAGTATGAATTATAAACATTTACTTTGATTGACACCAATCAATAATAATGTGGAAAAATACTCTAAGACATAACTGCACTTTACTCATGTACTACTCAGCTGCAAGTTTATCAACTATTTATTCACCAAATAAACATAGCTTGAACTAAGTTTATACCTTACTCTTTTGTCTTGGGTTAATATTTTAAAATGACAAAATAGATTTTGAAACTCACTATTTTGAATATGTTTCTGACTGGTGAGTCTTGAAACAGTTTCTATTGTTTACATGAAATTTTCATTATGTTTTTGATGTATTGATAATTCATAGGATAGAGAAATGCAAATGATAAAATGAATGCAGCTATTTTCATTTAAGACACCCATAACATGAATAAAATGTCTGATTTTTGTCTTAGTATAAGTTCTCTGAAAAACTGAAGAAAATAAAGTTTCAATTTCCCCATGGATTCTGTGTGTGTGTGTGTGTGTTTGTGTGGGTGTACATGTGTTTGTGTGTTTGTGTATAAGTGACTATATTATTCACATATTCAAGCACAGATATGTACATATATTTATAGTTATATTTATCACTATGATGGTTTATATTGGATTCCGACCATGTTTTTATATCTGCTTTAGGTAACAAATTTTATTCTTCACAATGATGCATAGAATTGTGTTTTTATGGGAACACTTATATTCATATATGTTGATATCCATATTTAATATAATATGTGTCTATAAATTTTACATTTTATCACTAAATTGCAAAGGGATTTTAATCCAGCAACACAGCTGTTCTGGCAAGAGATGGCATCTAAGGACCTTCTAGAGCTATATGATCCAGCTGGAATGCAGATGTGTCCTGGATTACAGTGTGATCTGGCTGGAATATACACATGCCCTTAGTAGATACCTGTAATTCCAAACAAAGAAAGTCAGGTTAGTTTATAGAATGAGGCACACATGTTTGAGAGTGGCATCTAATTGGAGACAGAAAAATTGACAATCTGAGAAAGATTTGACAGAATGAGAACAGACAAGTAGGAGAAGCTACTTAAGAGCAGCACAGGGAGAGAGAGGAGGGTCTGGTTCTGTGCAGTTCAGTTGGGTTCATGTATTCCCACGTCCTTTCAGTTTTGTTTGGTTTGTGCAGCCAATTCAACTCAGTTCATGCAGTTAGAGGTCATTTTTCCAAACAGAGCCATTTATGCAAAAGCCTAGAAAAGCCAGTTTGAATCAGTGAGTTTGGAGAAGTTTTGAGTGAGAATGGTTGAGATGAACCAGCCAACAAAGTTTAGAAAGAAATAGGGTGAGTTTATTCAGCAGTAAATCTTGGACGCTAGGAACATTCTAGGCCTATGTTAGCAGATGGAGGGTGGAAGCTGAAGCCTTCAACATCTGGACTTACAGAAGATTAGACTGTTTTTGGGCTAGAAGATTCCTGGTCTAGGCCTAAGGATAGTCAGAAGTAGAAACAATCTGGAGTCAGCCAAAGATGCATATTTGCACAGCTTTGGTATCATTCTTATTTCCTCCCTTCCTCCGGAGAGAAACAAACAAACAAACAACATTTACACTACAAGCCTGAGCAACATTGCTTCAGAATATAACAAATACCAAGAAATAACTCTTTCATTCACTCAGAGGATTTAACTGAGAACTGTTTCAGAACTGTTGTTTTTATTTCTCCCCTTCCCAGTGCACTTGTTGAAAACCTGTTATGTAGACTGTGGGATAATGTCTGAAGATTCTCAAGAGGGGAGATGATAGTTGGAGAAATGGCACAGACCATAGTCCTATCATAAAACTTATTGTGGATAGTGAAAACCTGTGGTAAGCAATGTAAAGAGCCTACTCAAATGACAAGAGGCATGATGGACACCTAACAGGAGGATGCCCCATTTCATCTCTTTCTTCCCCTTGTTCTTATTGTTCTTTTCAACACATTTTATAATATATTTGTTGTATCAAAATAACTATAGTATTTATTTTTATCACCCTACATATTTTCTTTTTTTTTTCCAGGACAGGATTTCTCTATGTAACCTTGGATATCCTAGACTAGTTTTGTAGACTAGGCTGGCATCAAACTCACACTGATCCACCTGCCTCGGCTTCTTAAGTGCTGGGATTAAAGACATGCACCTTTATATTTTCATATACTTTGTTGACAAGTTTTTCTCACAAATAGATGATCTTTTCTTTTCCTTTCCTTTTCTTTCCTTTTCATTTTGCCTCTTCTATATTTTTATTACCTATATTTACCTATGTATTTATCTATATATCCTTGCACTATATACTTCAATACTATTTTTATTTCATAAGTTTTATTAGTTATTATTTTACTAAGAAAATGCTTATCTTTTTAGATTTGATTCTTCTTAGAGTTATGTAATTTTCCTTTCTAATTAATAATATTGAAAATGTTTTTTATTTTTATATTATTTTTGTTATTTATCTTCCGTAAAAACTGACCTTATTATTATTTTTCGATTTAATTTTAAACTTTGTTTGCCCTCTATTTCCCTCCTTTCTTTTCTTCCTTCCTTTATGCCTTTTTTTTTACTATTTCTACCTGCACACTAAGTAATACTTAAATTCATATCACCCTCTATTAGTTTACCCACTTTGTGTGTGTATGGCTATCAGTGAACTGTCATCATTTTAACCTCATTCACTCATGTTTTAAAATATTTATATATGTGTATAATTGTATCATATGTGTGTGTTCTTGTGCATGTATACATATTGCTGTGTAAGTCTATGTATGTGCCAAGTGGACCTATGGAGGTCTGAGGATAAACTCAGATGTTAGTCCTTATACTTATTTGAGATACAGTCTATTGTCACTTGCTGATTTTTATGCCAGGGTCTCTAGCTTATAAGATCTTGGAATTCTCATATTTCTGCCACTTCCTTTAGAATAGTGGGTATTGTGGAAACCAACTATATCTGGCTTTATGTGAGTTTCAGAGGCCTAAGTCAAGTACTCACCCCTGTAGAGCTATATGCAGTTTATCCACTGAACAATCTCCCAAATCCTATTTCTGTGTCTTTAGCACTTTATTGTTTCAGTAGTTTGTTTTCTTCCCTTTGAATACTACAGGAGATTAAGGCTTCAAGGGTAGGCTGTTTAATAAGAAGTTCCTCAAACAAACCTAGCATGGTTACATAAAACAATACATACACAAATCACAAAGTTGGAATGCCAGAAAAATAACAAAACAAGGCAATGTGAATGCCAAATGATTATAAATCCACAATTATAAGTCCTCAATTCAAAGATCCTGCAATAGCTCCAATACTGGTTGAAATGTTTAAAAGCTTATTACTAAAATCGATCTCTGTTCTTAAATATAATAGAAGCAAGTATGTAAGTTCAGGACATTTGGAGAAAATTCAACAACAAAAATTGAAAACCCAGAAAAAGGATAGAAAATGAGAATTAGTTCTGGAAAATCTACAAACATGGAATAATAATTCAACAAATTACATTAAGATTTTGGATAAAATAATATAAAAAATTAAAAGTGACAATCTGAACATAGCGAAAATCATTACCAACACACTTGACCAAACCAGTTTCAGGGGGTGAAATCTTTTCATGGCTTCTGGTATGGCTGGCACAGAGAAAGGGGCAAAAGTTGGTCTGGTAATATTGTATCCACATTCAGGAAGAAGAAAGCTTACTGTATCACAGCTTCTTTCTAAGTATATAGTCTAAAATCCCAACCACAAAGTGCTGCTACACAGCAGCTGGATCTCCTCACCTGAGTTATCACAACAACCCAGTCTCTCTCAGATGATGCACACATTTGTGGCAATACACAGTTATGACTTGAACTTTTACCCTCCCCTACTACTTCGCTGGAGGAATCTAAACGCTAGTACTATGAGAACAATTCTCCAAGGGTTGCCTTGTATTCTTAGAGTGGGCTGGAGAGACCATTTACTTCAAAGCCATCTACTGGCCAATCGTAGGGGTAATTTTTAAGTTGTGCCTCACAGTTGGTACAGTAAAGCGTTGATATAATTTTCCCAGGAAGTGCATAATATGGCTCACTGTTCTTAGTTTTCCTTTCAGGTTGAATTTCATACCTTGTCAATGCTGTACCCAGTGTAGTTTGTATTTTCGAATCTTTTTCTCCCCACTTTGGACTCCACTGTTACCTTGGTAGGTACATATAGTTGCTTGCTACCTTCTGCCTTAGTCAGTTTCCTGTTGCTAAGAAGAGACCCTATGGACATAGCAACACATTTAATTGTGGGCTTGCTTAAAATGTCAAAGGTTATTAGTTCATTATCATCTTGGCAAGGATAAGAGTGTCAAGCAAGCAGGCAGAGTGCTAGAGAAGCAGCTGAGAGTTCTACATCCAAATGTATAGGCAGAAGGAAGAAAGAGCCGCTGGGCCTATTTTAGGAATTTGAAACCTCAACGCCCTTTCCTCATGATACACATCCTCCATCAAGGCCTAATCCATTCAAGAGTACCACTCCCTTATGATTAAACATGCAAACCTATGTGCTTACGGGGGGCATTCTCATGCAACTCACAACATATCACACCCCTCTTTTCCTTCCTTTTTTCTAGTACTAAGACTATGTACTTTCTAGTAATTTCTCTTTGTTTTTGGTTAATATTCGAAATTCATACCTTTGCACTTACTCTGCGTTAAGAGTGGAGTGAATGTTCAATTTTATATTAGTATTCTTGGGCAGTATTTAGGACATTTTCATAGTAAAAATGTGTTATTTATCAGCAAATCAGAATTAATATCATGTACTTTTTATATCTGAAAATCACACTGAACTTTGTCGATAAAACTGTAAATGGTTGTTACACTTTATTTAATAATATTAGTTAATTTGACCTGAATAAAGTGATTAATCATTATATGGAAGTGTTGAGAATTAAAATAGAGTGTGTTTGTGAATATGTGTATTTAGTACAATGCAAGGAGACTTTTGAAATTTTTAAAGGAAATACCAGTAGGAAGATTTCTTCTTTCACTTATATCAAATTTGAAATTGGTAATTTCAGTGTAAAATAATATTACTAATGTGCTGAAATAGTGAATTTAACAAATGTATAAGTTTTAAAATATATTTCTGTTGATAGAATAATTAAGAATAATTATTAGGTAGCTGTAGAGATGGCTTCGTTCTAATCTACTACATCCAGTGGCTCACAACCTCTTCCAACTGAAGACCCAGGGTGTCTGATACCCTTTACCCTCCACTGCTGCCTGCAAACATGTGATACGTATAAATACACCATATGAATAAAAAATAAATACGTAGATACTTTTATGAGAAAAGAGAAATGAATAGTAAAAAGAAGACTGACTGGGACTAACATATGTATGAATAATCATAAGGATAATGTGAACTACAGAATGTTGTTAAAAGGACCTGACATAGTCATTGCACTGTACTTTTCATGCACAGTAAATTTAACACTTAATTTTTTAAACATCCAGGATTTCTGCCAGATTTCTGTGTGTATGCTCAATCTTATGAAAAATGATGACAAAAAAAACTCCACAAATATTAGACGATAGGCTGATTGATCGAAGGAATCAAAACGAAGACCCTGAAATAAATCCATATACCTTTGGACACTTGATTTTTTACAAAAAAGCCAAATACACACAATGGAAAAATGAAAGCATCTTCAACAATTGGTGCTGGTTTAGCTGGATGGCTTACATGTAGAAAAATGAAAATAGATCCGTATCTATCACCCTGCACAAAACTGAAGTCAAAATGGATTCAAGACCTCAACATAAAACCAGACACACTGAACCTGTTAGAAGAAAAAATGGGGAAGAACCATGAACTCATTAGCACGGGATACAACTTTCTGAACAGGACATCAACAGCCTAGGGTCTAAGATCAACTATTAATAAATGTGACCTTATGAAACTGAAAAGCTTCTGTAAGGCAAAGGACACTGTCAACATAACAAAATGACAGCCTGAGAAAAGATCGTCACCACTCATACGTCTGACAAAGTGCTAATATGCAAAATATAAAAAGAACTCCAGAGATTAAACACCACCAAAAAAAAATAACCCAATTAAAAAATGGGGTACAGAATTAAACAGAATTCTTAAAAGAAGAATACCAAATGGCTGAGAAACACTTAAAAATAATCAACATCCTTAGTGTCAGAGAAATGCAACTCAAAATGACTCTGAGTTTCTATCTTTCACCTATCCAAATGGCTAAAATAAAAAACTCAACAGACAGCACATGCTGTGGAGGATGTGGTGAAAGGGGAACACTACTCTATTGCTGGTGGGAATGCAAATTTCTACAACCACTTTGGAAATCAATCTGGTGCTTTCTCAGAAAATTGGGAAAATTCTACCTCAAGACCCAGCCACACCACTCCTGGAAATATTGCCGAATGATGCTTCACCATACAACAAGGAAAATTGCTTAATTATGTTTATAGCAGCTTTATTCATAATAGCCATAATCTGGAAATGACCTAGATGTTCATCAACTGAAGAATGGATTAAAAAAACAAGGTGGTACATTTACACAATGTAATACTATTCAGCTATTAAAAACAAGGAACTATTGAAATTTTCAGGCAAGAGGATGGAACTAGAAAAGATCATCTTGGGTGAGGTAACCGAGACCCAGAAAGGCATGCGTGATATATACTCACCCGTAAGTGGATACTCCCCACAAAATACA
Source organism: Acomys russatus (assembly GCF_903995435.1). Lineage (NCBI taxonomy): Eukaryota > Metazoa > Chordata > Mammalia > Rodentia > Muridae > Acomys > Acomys russatus. The sequence continues at coordinate 33,347,205 of NC_067154.1, read as the reverse complement.
GGATAAGTACACTGCAATACAGAGAATAATACATCAACCAAGGACCATGTATGATGTGGACGTAGACACTCTGTTCATATGTAGCAGCACAGACTCCTTGTGGGTCCCACAATGTGGAGATTAGAGACTACGTTGGAAATGGACTCTGGCCACCAAAATTTGATCACTTTCTCCTGGCAGGGCGGCCTTGCCATGGTACAGAGGGAGTGGTTACAGGTAGTACAGATGAGACTTGATAGGCTGAGGTCAGATGTTAGAGCAGGATGGTTCCTCTCTCTGAGGACTAAGGGAGAGAGGAAGAGGGGATTAGGGAGTGAGGGAGGATCTGGAGGGAGGGAGGAGCATACAATCTGGATGTGAAGAATTTAAACTTCAGAACAATCAGGTAATAGATATTGCTAATCTTACCATATGGAAATAGCTCTGACACTGGATGAGGCATGAATGTCTAGGCACAGACAATGTTTCCTGTTGGCTACAGAATCTGTATAAATTATTGTTAGATACCATTCTTCATATGGCATGAATGAAGATTTACATATCTCTTCTTTTTGCTCATGTAAAGAGCAGAAAACTATCCTCACTTGTTCTGTGCATCATGTATGCCTTATATATTTATTATTTTAGGACTGAATAATGCTTGTGAGAAATTATATGTTTTCAAAACAAAAGAACCTGGCACTGACGTTGGATCAGATCTAACAGGAATCACTCCTGTCATCATACTGGATGCTAACGTCCTGCATCCTTTATGTTCCAGCACCAAGTACTTCAGTTGCTTCCTCACCAGAGCAAGACAACTCACAGGACACCTTTAAAGAAAGCTTCCAGTCCCAATTGGTCCATCATTTCAGACGGTCCCACACAGGACTCTAATTAAGCCTGAAATTTCTCAACACTTAGAAACTGGACCACAAATGCTATTCCTAGCTTTTTTTTTTTTTTTAACAGTTTCCCAAATTTTAGTTGGGCCCCTAAAAAGGTATTATTCATTCAAATCAGCCAGAAGAAACAATAAGAGAATGAGGCACAAATTCCTTTCAGGGGGCTCCAATAGGTTTTTGTTTGCTTTCTTGGGTGATAGAGAGCAATTTTGGATGGGGTTGGTTATAAGTTATGATTGGTATTATTTAGAGAGAAAACAAGGTTGAACTCAGGGGGATGTCTCTCCTTTATCTCCCATTCTTAAGTTTGGAGATATGGGATGAAAAGTGAAAAGGGGCGAGGGCTGCAGAGATAGCTCAGAGGTTAAGGGCACAGACTGTTCCTCCAGAGGTACTGAGTTCAATTCCCAGCAACCACATGGTGGCTCCCAACCATCTATAATGTGATCTGATGCCCTCTTCTGACCTGCATGTGTACAAGCAGACAGAGCACTGTATTCATAATAAATAAATAAATCTTAAAAAAAAAAAAAAGAAAAAGAAAAGAGAAGGGGAACATAGAAATATGTAAGGAATATATAACAAAAAGTGGACTAAAGAATCTATTCCTCAACTTAATACCTTGACACTCACAAGGTTATTTTTAATTCACTGGTATAGAATTTTGTATATTAATGCAAAATAAGTTTAATTTTAGATAGAGCAGTATAGAATTCAAATGTAAGATTATTATTCACACCCATTATATATATTAATACTCTAATATGAGGTATTGTAGCCATATACCTCAATTATAATACAAAGTTTACTTCCAATATTTTGAAAGTGCTATTGCAGGCTGTTTAGGATAAATAAGTTATGCAAGTTAATTGTTAGTTGATCAAATCATGGTCATATCAGTTACTGGTATATTTTCATTACAGGAATACACAAATTATATGCAATAGATAGATATGATTCTATAGAAATATAAGGTAAACTAGATAAGCTCTTCAAAAACCTCAGAAATGTACAGAATATGGCATTTTAAAAGATTCATTGGCAATGAGAGAGGTTAACTCCTGGCAACACCCAGCCTACCTCAGAGAGTATGGTGAGCATCAAAGAACCTCCTCATGGAGATGGCTTCAAATATGGCAAATCATCCAATGGACAAAATGTTCTTGCTTCTACCACAGACAGAATTCTGCCTACAAAAGGACAAGCTTGGATCCTGACAGAATTGATGGCCAAACTCTGCCAAGACAAGGTAAGCAAGTCCTCAATAGTTCCTGCTTCACAAATCTATCTATTAGATATATTGGGCCAGAAGGCTAAAGAAGATGCTCTGACATTATAGTTCTGTGTAACTGCTCATGTAGCAAACTGTCTCTGCCATCTTCTCATTTGGGAAGATACTAACCTATACTCACTGTATACTCATGTAATCAGTTTTATTCATTCTCATATCTCTGATGAGGTTGAAGACCAGATAGTTTAGTTTTATAATTAAGCTTAGTTGTTTAGTGGTTCGGATATTTTTAGGACTAAATAGGTATTTTAGTTTAATAATGATAAGATATGATAGATATTGATTTACATTCAGTATTTTAGATTTTAGAACTTTTCTTCAAGGCTGCTAAACAAATATAATTCCTGATTGTTTCATGGTTCTACTTTAGCTAGTGTAATGCATATATGTGTAATAATATAAAAGGATATATAAAACAAAAATATCATGAGCAAAGTCATGAGTAATCCCCATTGAAAGCTTAAATTCCTGAAGCATTTTGGAAGAAGTTTCTTTTTCCTGTTTTCACATGATAAGGAACTATGTAAACTTATTCCACAGAAACAATTGACTGATAAAAATGGTCAGAAAATTACGGAAGAAAATAAAAGGAGAAAATGTCAATATCTTTGGGATACTAACAGAAGAACTAAGAACACTAAATAGATAGCTGATCTATTGTCTTTTCTTTTTTTACTTTATTCATTTATTTATTTACTTTACAGCTTTATACCAGCCCCTCCCTCCTCACATCCCAGTCTCACCCTTATGCCTCCTTCCCTTCATTACTCCCTGTCTCATTCTCCTCAGTGAAGGGGAGGCCACCAATGGGTACTAACCCACCCTGACATCTCAAGTCATACCAGGACTAAATGTATCTTCTTCCACTGAGGCATGACAAGTGAGTTATGTGAAAGAGAACTATTGACAGGCAACAAAGTCAAAGACATGCTCTACTCTCATTAGTGGAGTTGCAGGATGACCAAACTGCACATCCAGTACATATGTGTAAAGAGGGATTCTATGTCTAGCCCATACATGCTGTTTGGTGGGCGGTCAGTTTCTATGAGTCCCCAGGGGCCAAGGTTAGGTGGCTCTGTAGGTCTCCTTGACCCCTCTAGCTCCCTCTATCCTTACTCTGACTCTTCCACAAAACTTCCCAAGTTGGAACTTTTGTTGGCTTGTGGGTCTCTTCATCTATTTCCATAAGCTTCTGGATGAAGCTTATCATAAGACAGTTATACTATGTTACTACTGTCTGCAAGCATGTCAGAGTATCAGTAATAGTGACAAGGGATGGCTCTCTCCCATGGGGCAGGTCTCAAGATAAGCTAGTCATTATTTGTTATTCTCTCAATCTCTGCTCCATCCTTATCCCTACACTTCTTTTAAGCAAGACAAATGTTCACGTCAAAAGTTTTATGAATGGGTCAGTGTTTCCCTCCCTCCACTGGAAGTAACACCTGACTTCAGGAGGTGGTGACTTCAGGCTCCTTAACCCCATGCTGCTAGGGATCTCAGCTAGGGCCACCCCTCATAGATTTGGGAGAGGCTTTCTTGTCCCAGATATTGCTAAAATCAAAATTAAAAAACTGTGAATATTTCAATGTATGTATTGTGAAACTATAAAAGAATGAGTTGGACAATTTATTGCCAAATAAAGCAGATGCCAGAAATTGGTAAGGTAATGTGTAATTTTCGTTACTCAAAGTACTTCATCCTATTATGTTTGTACATGAAAGAAAATATCAGAAACTATTACAAAAGAAAACATGTTTTCTACAGTCAGTATGGGTGGGCAAGTGTTACAAATGGGTCCAGTTGCTATCATAATGAGTAACTAATATTTTTGGTTGTTTTGAAGTTGTGATATACTTGATAATATAAAATTTTCCTGTGGAGTTGGAAGGTGCCTGGCATTCATTAAAAATAAATTACTGACATTCTGAAATGACCCTCTGAACCTTGATGGAAACTGGAATTGATTTAAGCAGTATTTAAAAATCTATGGAGAAATCATTAAGAGCACAAGAAAGAGTAGAGATCTGACTTGACATGAGTTTACATGAAGATCATCAAAGAACTTTATTGGAAAGAAGGTCAATATAAATTACCAGTATGGAATTGATAAAAGCAAACTGTCCATACGGATTGAGTGCTCTGGTGTATTCTGTCTCAGTAGATTTTATTTGAAATACTATTTCAACTTCTAGTTTTAGTGATTTGTAGCCTTGTATTTAAAATGTAAGTAAAAAGATATAATTAGGACATGGGTGGATGGCTGTAAAGCACTGCAAGATGTGTAAGAGTTCCAGGGGAACAATATCATCAAGCATTAAAGTTTATGATGCATTGTCTTACACATATTGTAACATACCAACTCTTTAATATTTTAAGAATGTAATACATTTTATTAGCAAACATATTAGTCAATTTAAGAAAAAGTTCTTAATAAGAATGACATTTCTGAAACATAGATCTGAAACCGTGAAATGCAACATATTCAAAAAAATTAGCTGCACCTAGATTACCACTCTCAGTATAATTTTTTCTAGTTCTAGTCACATATTCATCATTCATTCATATTTTTGATGGATTATACGCTATTTCCACTTTTTCCTATTGTGAATAGAGCTGCACTGAAGATGGGTATCTCTGTAGTAGAATACCGAGTTCTTTAGGTATGCTCCCAGAAGGGGTTAGTTGAGACAAAGAGCAGTTCCAGTTTTAGATTTTTGAGTAGCCTATGCATTTACTTCCACAGTTTCTGTATCAGTCTACACTCCACAAAACAGTTAACTGTTGGGTTTGGTTTTTCCTTCAACGACAACAACGTTGGCTTTATATAACAAATACAAGTTTCATATATAAATTTATCATATAATTTGTTTATACAATAAATAAAACATGAAATTTAAAAAATCAAATAGTCATTATAGCTGGGGTGAGCCAATTTTTAATAACAGTGAGACAGACAGGAGGGAAGAGAAAGAATGATCCATAATGGATATGCCATTTATGGCAGGACAATACTGCTTCTATAAGCCATTTTTTGTTATATAAAACTCGAAGTCCCAGCCACAGGATATTTTCTTATATTTTTTAGTCAAGGAGGCACCTGTGGGCATCAAGGCAATGCTAGCTTTTGTTCTTTCTCTTGGTATCCCAAAGTAACTAAATGATGAGACCCTGCTGCTAAAGACACTACATACCTTCATTGCAAGACATAGAAAAATCATTCTGGTACTGAGCTTGAATATTCTTCATTTCTTATATTTCATGGTATTAAAAGGCACCACAAAAAAGAGCCCATGGATATGAATAAGAGAAGGGTACATGGGAAAAGGTAAAGAGAGAAAAGGGAGAGAGAAGAAATATTTTAATTGTATTATAATCTCAAAATGTAAAATGGTGTTACATGGGATGGTAAGTAAGAAAACTATAAAACCTATGAACTCTAATCACAAAATGAGAGGCATGATGTGTCCACTTCCTCAGTACTGTAATAATCCTTATGAGGGTCATTACCCAGTCAGATTAAATTTAGGCCTGTTCATTTCTCAAGAGAGAATACATGCTTGTTACTCCAATCCTGGTCAAAGATCCATGGCTGAGGATGTTTTAGGTCCTGAGGACAAACTTACTACTGTCAGTAACCAAAATTAACATGGTGCCAAACTTTATTCTAAACATTTGTATTATGATCGTAGATCCACCCTTCTCTCATTTTTAAATAAAGAAGCTTCTATTTGCGAAGTACAGCAATGAATGCAATCTTGAGATTTTTTTTTTCTTAAAAATATATTGATTTCTAGGATCAATGTAACTAATTTTTTAATTTATATATTTTAATTGCTTCATAAAAGAATAAATATTTAATGATTACTACTAAACAAGACTAGCATACTATCTTCTTGAAGCCTCAAGGAAATTCTTAGAAGAATCAGAAGAAAAAGAAAACGCTGAGAAATGCTGTCTTCAAGCACTGGGTTGGAAAACAGCTAAGAAAGCCATACACATCTCCAATAAACATAGGCTAGAAAACACTTCTAAAATGGAAAGTCATTGTCTTCACGTATGTATCCACTAATGAGTCCACAAGGCTTTAAAAGTAATTGCAAACCAGTGGTCACATGGACCTTTCTGTGGGTCACAAACCCAAGTCATAAAATAATTCTTCACAAAGGACCTGGAAAGCTTTAACTGAAAAATAACATATCTGCTACCTTCATAAAATGCAGAGAATAGCTGTGTGCCTTAAGGCTCAGCTATGTGGTGACAAGAGCATTTGTGGGGCTAGTTGACTGACAAGCCAGTCATGCTCTACCAATTGAGTGAAAGACACATGTTTCAAGAAAATGACAAGATGGAGACAAGAATATACACAGATCTTTGGTCTCTCTGTTTACATCTTCTTCCCTTTTGGGTGCATCCACACACATACACACAAAAACAAATAGAATATATTTAGAAGTTACATAAAAATACTTGAACACTCTGATTTTTTACCTTTTACTCTGAAGAGCCTTGCAATTTTATGCAAATTATCTTTTTTTTAAAAGTTATCATGGCTTTTCTTCATATTTTTTCTTTTTTGACTGTTTTTTATTAATTTCTTCATACTACATCTTGATTGTTAGCCCTTCCCCTGTTTCCTCCCATTCCTCCCTCCCTCCTACTTACCCCCTTCTCCCCTCCCCTATGTCTGTGACTGAGGGAGACCTCTTCCCCCTATATATGCTCTTAGAATATCGAGTCTCTTCTTGGTAACTTGCTATCCTTCCTCTGAGTGCCGCCAGGCCTCCCCATCCAGGGGACGTGGTCAGAAAAAGGGCACCAGAGTTTGTGTGAGAGTCAGATCTCACTCTCCACTCAACGGTGGAGAGTATCATGTTCGTCAGCTAGGTCTTGGTAGGGGTTCGAAGTTTACTGCCTATATTCTCCTTGGCTGATGCCTTAGTTTGAGGAGGACCCCAGGACCCAGATCTGCCTGTCATAAAGTTCTTCTTGTAGGTTTCCAGGACCCTGTGGATCCTACTATTTCCCCATTCTTCCATGCTACTCTAGCCTAAAGTCTCAATAGGATGTCCTCTCCTCTGACCCGCTTTCTTGGCAAGTAAAGTTTTTCATGGTACATATCCCTTAGACTAGTGTTTTGATGTAAGTGAGTATATACCATTGTCTCTTTTTGCTTCTGAGTGAACTCACTCATTATGATAATTTCTAGATCAATCCATTTCTCCACAAATTTTGGGAATTCTTCGTTTTTAATAGCTGAGTAGTATTCCATAGTTTAAATGTACCACAGTTTCTTAGTCCATTCTTCTACTGAGGAACACTTAGGCTCACCCCTTAATGTCAACAATTAATAAATGGGACCTCATGAGGCTGAGAAGCTTCTGTAAATCAGGAGACACTGTCAGTAGAACAAAGCAACAGCCTACAGACTGGGAAAAGATCTGCACCAACCCTTCATCTGACAAAGGTTTAATATCCAAAATCTATAAAGAACTCAAGAAATTAAACACCCAACCAAACAACCCAATTGTAAAATGGGGCTTGGAACCTAACAGAGAATTCTCAACAGAGGAATATCAAATGGCCGAGTAACACTTAAAGAAATGCTCGTCTTCGTTAGTCATCAGAGAAATGGAAATCAAAACGACACTGAGATTCCATCTTACACCCATCAGAATGGCTAAGATCAATAACTCAAATGACACCACATGTTGGCGAGGATGTAGAGAGAGAGAGGAACACTCCTTCATTGCTGGTGGGAATGCAAACTAGTACAACCACTTTGGAAAGCTATCTGCCGCTTTCTCAGAGAAATGGGAATAGGGTTTCCTCAAGAGCCAGCTATCCCACTCCTTGGAATATACCCAGAAAATGCCCTACCACACAACAGGGACATATGCTCAACCATGTTCATAGCTGCTTTATACATAATAGCCAGAACATGGAAACAGCCTAAGAGTCCCTCAATAGAAGAATGGACTAAGAAACTGTGGTACATTTACACTGTGGAATACTCCTCAGCTATTAAAAACAAGGAATTCTATGCAAATTATCTTAATCTTACAAATCTTAGCAGATATTTATTTCAAAAAAATTTGGATGAGAGCTGATATTCTGCAGTCATATGGTAGGGGAGGAAGCCCTTTTGTCAGGAGTGTATGAAAGGGGAATAGACAGAATTGAGAAGGAGGGTGGGAAAGAGAAGATACAAACAAGGAAATTTAGGATGTAATCTGAATAAATTATAATAAATTTAAAAATATAGCACAATACAGAGAAAAAAAGAACACATACTATTTCATTTATCGTGGAGTTTTCAAAAGACGAAGAATGCAAAATCTTTAACGCACAGTAAATATTATTACCATGGTATAAAGATAATGATTAGTCCCATATATAGCATTTTCTGACAACATATTAACCAAGAAAAATTATAATTTTATGAATTTTTACTGTTTTAATCTAAATTCATGTTTCTACTATTGAAGCTATATGTTTTTATATAAATAATGCATCTTAAGCAATAGTGAACACATTTTCTTCCCTAAAATATTCACGTTTTAGTTTCTAATTTAAGTTTAGTTATTTCATCTTATTAGCATTTCTGAAGTGTAAGCATAATGGCAAGTAAAATATTTGATACCATAAATTGTACAGATTTGCACAGCATAATACTATAAAAAGTAAACATTGGGAGTATGGAGAGATAACTTAGTGGTTAAGAGGCCATGAATTTAAAAATGTTACAAGAAGTGATAAATGGAAGTGTTTGGAAGGAGAAAAGTGAACTGGGGAAATATAATTACATTATAATCTAAAAAAATTGATTTTTAAGACTATGATATTTGAGAGATTTAAACATGCTTAGAACATGTTAAACATCATCTAGTTTCTCCAATAAGGGTTAAGATCAATCCCTGGGTATAAGACAAAGTAAATAAGGAGTTGGTTCAATACTGTGTTTGTTTATCAATGTGGTCAGTAGTTTCTTAAGTCACTTACAGCCTGTTATATTGCCAAGAACAAGAGCTTGTGTAATGCTCAGCCATACAGACATCTCTGTATCACACACCCTCTTACAAATCTGAGAAAACATTGGGGAAGATGTGTAATAATATAATTGTAAATGTAAAAAAAAGAAATATAATAAAAATAAAATAAAACAAGATTATAAGGGTTATAAGTGGTGGATAAGTACAATGAAAGAATGGCTACTGGGTATAGCAGGGATGTTATACAGAGGAGTAGAATGGAGCAGCCAAATATCATTAAAATGTACTGGAAAATATTTTCAGATCTAGTATAAATGAAAATAATGTTTGGGACACGCAGTAAACAATTATTGCCATTTTCTTTCTTTGTGTTGTTCTTAGAGTTGAAGTATTGACAAGGGAGAATTGCTTAAAATTTGTGACTGAACGCATGTTCTACAAGCGTGAGCACTTGGGTTCTGATGCTTAGGAAACACACGATAAAAGGGGAGAACTAGCTGTCTAATTATTTTCTGACATCCTCACATGCTCCATGGCAGACACATATGTAAATACACACATACAAACAAAGACACACATACACACATACACCCTGACAAAGGTCACATTTTAATTAGTTCTTTTGTCTTTTACATATCACATAGATGAAACTTGATACCCTATGAACATATACAGGGGGATGAGGTGGGGGAAAGTGGGAGGGAGGGAGGAATGGGAAGGTACAAGGGATGGGATAACAATTTAGATGCAATAGGAATAAACTATTAAAATATTTTACAAAAGAATTGCCAATGCCTTATCTTTACCATATTTGCCACTTGAATGCATACATAGCATACATTGTGATACTTAAGTGATTAATATTACACGTTTATATGGAGAAAATGCATTCTAGTTGTCCTTAATTTCATATTCTGAAGATAAAATGGCCATTTTAATAATTCAATAGTCATCTTTGGTTTCCTCCATAATAACATATATATTATATGGTGAGTTTTTCTGTGTTTTTCATAAGCATACCTACTCCTAATCCGAAGAGCAACATGAGTTATACATAAAATGTGAAGAAGAAGAATCTTTTATAAATATTCTGAGATTTCATACTCTCCGTTCCCAGCCTGGACCTCAGAATAATCATTTCACAGGAAGTTTTCTTTGTCTCTATCATCCATCCATGTTCCAAATAATAAATTATTCAGAAAGTTTTCAAGTTTTTCACTAAGTGCGACATAGTACTTTAAGGAGAATCCTCACATATTAAATTTTCTGATACAGATAATCCCTTGTGTTTTGTGTTTTTGTTTGTGTGTGTGTGTGTGTGTGTGTGTGTGTGTGTGTGTGTGTGTGTGCGCGTGTGTGTGTGTGTGTGTGTGTATGTGTGGTAACTTTGATATTTTCTTTCACCAAAGAGATTCGGTTTTTATTTGGCATAAAAATATTCTACCATGTCCACACTTCAGTTCTAAGAATAGCACAAAAGACAGAAAACTGCAAAATTAATAATCTTTTGCTTATGAGTCATTATTATATAAAATAAGAGTTACTTGAACATCAAAGTACCAAGTGACCGTCATTCTGATTAAAAAAAAAAAAAAAAAAAAAGGGAGACAGATGGCTTGTATCTGTCTAATACCTAGTAATCTATATGATATAGAAACATCAGACAGAGCAAGATGGCATTCGTAGTGGTTAGGATAAAGAAAGTACAATATACAGAACTGCTGGATGAAAAGGGAAATTTGTTATCTGGGTGAAATGACGAAAGTCAAACAAAGAAACAAGTTAAGTCTAGTTTTCTTGTCTTCAATATCTTCAATTTTAATAAATTACATTATAGCCAAATCAATCCCAAAATAAGTCACAGAGCATTGATACACAACAGGTAACTCTGTGATTATATTTAAACCCTGTACTTATATTTTCATATACATTTTATTTATTGACTAGTGCATGGTTAAGAATATCGGAGTACAAAATTAGTCCAATATTGACAAGTGCATATGTTGTGATGACATAATTTTCATTTATATCAAAATTTTTTCACAAATGCTTTCACTTTCCCATTAAAATCCATTGCCAAATTCTATACTTTCATTTTCTTTTTTTAATTGATAATATTCATTTACATCTCAATTGTTATCCCATCCCTTGTATCCTCCCATTTCTCCCTCCCTCCCGCTTTCACCCTATTCCCCTGCTCTATGACTGTGACTGAAGGGGACCTCCTCCCCCTGTATATTATCCTAGGGTGTCAAGTCTCTTCTCGGTAGCCTGCTATTCTTCCTCTAAGTGCCATCCATCAGAATGGCTAAGATGAACAATTTAAGTGACACCACATGCTGGTGAGGATGTGGTAAAAGAGGAACACTCCTTCATTGCTGGTGTGAATGCAAACTAGTATGACCACTTTGGAAATCTATCTGGCACTATCTCAGAAAATTGAGAATAAAGCTACCTCAAGCCTCAGCTATTCCATTCCCTGGATATACCCAGAAGTTCCTCCAGCACGCAACAAGGACATATGCTCAACCATGTTCATAGCAGCCTTATTCATAATAGCCAGAGCATGGAAACAGCCTAATTGTACCCCAGTAGAAGAATGGATAAAGACACTGTGGTACATTTACACTATGGAATACTACTCAGCTATTAAAAACAAGGAATTACCAAATTTTGTGGAAAATGTATTGAACTAGAAATGATCATAATGAGTGAGTTAACCCAGAAGCAGAAAGACTCAAGTGGGATATACTCACTTATATGTGGACACTAGCCCAAGGGGCATGTCCCATGAAAGTCTTCATTTAGCAGGAAATTGGCATAGAGGTGAGAACATCCTATTAGGACTCTGACCCCATGACACTGCTAGTGAAATTCTGCTACTCTTGCAAACAGGAGCTTAACATAACCCTCATCCAGAACTGATGGAAACAGATGCAAAGACCCACAGCCAAACATTAGGCAGAGCTTGGTGAAATCCTGAATAAGATAGGGAAGGATTGTTGGCCTAAGCCCTCTGCACATGTGACAGTTATGAATCAGGAGCTTCTTGGGTGACCCCTAACAGTAGGAGCAGAGGCTGTCTCTGACTGTGTTGCCTGTCTTTGGAACCCTTCTCCCGTTATTGGCTGCCTTGTCCAGCCTCAATAGGAGATGTGTCTCATCTTACTACAACTTTATATGCCAGGCATTTTAATATCCATGGGATCCCTCCCATTTTCTGAAGGAAAACAGAGGAGGAATAGATGGGTGTGGGAAAAATCAGTGTTGGAGAGGTCTGGGGAAAGAGGAGGGAAAGGAAACTGTGGTCAGGACCTAAAGTAAATAAATACATTAATTACTAAAAAAAAAAAAAAAAATCCATTGCCAAATTCTCTACTTATTATGGACATTCTATTAGACATAATTTCTTATTCTTATCACAGATGATTATGTCAATAATTTGGATGTGTTTTGGATCTTGCTGGTCCTTATAAGGCTGTATTTCTTGAACTTCACCTCTTGGTTGGTTTGAACTGTATAACTGCTTTTAAAGTTTGAACGTTTGAACTTTTTCTCAAGTAGACCAATTATAAAGCTTCATCACATTATTGTAAATTCTTTAGATTTGATCTCTCTTTGTCATGTCATTTTTAAAATTATTACTATTTTCAAGTGAAATCCTAAGTGCAATCCCACATTCTGATGAGAAATCATTTTTCTGATAATTTTCTTCTCACTTTTAAAATGGAAATGCAACGAGGTCCTCCTCAGAGTTTTATAATACTCTGATGTGAGTGAGTTATATGTACTGGTTCTTCACCTTTCTACCCTCTCCTTTTCCCCCTAGATAATTCTAAAATGCTGCAAAGAAACAGTGCACTTAACATAATTATACTTTTACTTCACTTACGTAAGTCAAGATCTATCTTTGTTTTGTTCTTTTGTAAGAAATGACTTTCTTTAGTAAATAACTCCTTACCAAATATATGTATTATAGTATGATTTGCTGGTATGAAATCATTTGGTTTTAAAGCCATAAAAGACATAACTAGATCCTGTATATTTACATAAGAATTAAAATTTACAAGTTCAGAATTGTAGTACTTTTACAAGTACAGAACCTCAGACAACATGAACCTGCTGTGAAGTTGCAATTAACATTGAAGTCCTGATCCTCTTTTTTTTTTTTTTTTTTTTTCATCTGCCTGGTGAAAGCACACAATTGTGCACCACTGTATCAAGCTTAACGTGAAATTGAAAGGAAGTATTCCTACTCTTTTTTAATTTTCATGCCATGTAATTATATTATGTTTATAAGATGGGCCCCAGCATTTTAAATTATATGCTAATATCAAATTTCAAGTTGGTAAGGTTAAGTAACTTTTTCTAATATATATATATAGCTACACAAAAGTCATTGATCCCCAATATTTGATATGTACATCAGTCTGGTTTAGTATATAGTTTACTAACTTAATGTACATAGACACATAAATTGAGTATGAGCAAAGAATGCCAGACTCAAGGGAAACACAGAAAGGAAATCTTAGAAACTTGTGATTTAATTAAATTTTCATTTGATGCAATACTTATGATAACAGGTTTATGGCTCATTCTGTGTCCTGCTGTGCAATGAGGCACAAGACATAGTAAATGTGGAATTAAATGCCAATAGGCTGCAAGTTTGTAAACACATAAAATGCAAAATGACATAAAAGCCTTTGAATCCTGCTGATTCCTAATTATTTCTACATTGCTTTAACAAACCCGATGCTACATTATCCCTAAATACCTGGTATGAAAGAAAATTTTGAAGCTCAGTTGATTAAACTTATAAATTTATAAATATAATTTATATATTTCTATAATTCTAGTTTCCCTAAAGATACTTTTGTTACAACATACAACAATTTTAGAAAAATGTTTTGCTGATTATTAAAATGTTTTATGTGACAAAACCACAAACCTTTTAAATAAATTTTTTCCATAACATGTAAACATTTTTGGAGTCTAGCAATAAAATGTAAAGATGTGCCTAATCTAATGATAGGGAATTCTGACCTCTACCTTACCTTTTACCTATGAAAATACAGCAACTTTTGAAGCTGCAGTTCTAATTACTGCTTGAGTGCCCTCACTTAACTTGGTGTGAGGTGTCCTATGCCCAATACAATCTAACCCCTGCCACTCTTCTAGATTTGAGTTAACCACTGCTCAATTCTTTAATAAGATTTTAAGTTTTGATGGGTATGGTGATGCATGCTTTTAATCTCAGCACTCCTGAGGCAGAGGCAAGTAGATCACTGTGAGTTCGAGGCCAGCCTGGTCTACAAATCGAGTCTAGGACAGCCAAGACTACACAGAGAAACCCTGTCTTGAAAAACCAAAAACAAAAAAAAAAACCCAAACAAACAAATAAACAAACAAACAAAAAATTAAGAGTCTCAGTCCACCTGCTTAAGCTACCCATGAATTCAGACATCTGTCTGGGGACAGGCAGAATTATATGATGTATAGTGGGTGGCCATTTGAAAATGTTAAACTTTGATTCAAGCCTGGTTTTTCAATTTCCTCCCCAACTCTTTTTTGCTTTTGATTTTTGGTTTACGTTTTTGGATTTTAAAAAAAGATTTATTTGCTTGTTTGTGTTATGCAAGTAAGCATACTATTTGGATATGCACCCTCATATGAGAAGAAGGTATCAGATCCCAGTATAGATGATTGTGAGCCACCATGCAGTTGCTGGGACTTGAACACATTACCCCAAAGAGAAAACAGTGCTCTCTAACTCCTGATCCATCTCTCTCACACTTCCTTTCTCCTTTAAAAATAAGCTTTTTTAAAATGTTTTTCACATAGCACGAAGCTCTCCCATTAAAACTGTAAAAGATAACATTTTATAATATGTTCCCAGTGATATACAACTACAGCAATAGTGAGAAAATTTTAGGCTTAGAATTTTATCTCTAAGATGTCTTAACACTTCTGCTTCAGTTTTATGCACCTTTCTTTCAGAAGAAACTTCTGAATTAACTGGAATTTTATACAAGTATTTTAGTAAAATAAGAATTAAACCTTTATTAACAATATTATCCCATTCCCTGGTTTGTAGAATGGGTTTGTCTAACATAAACTGTTTTTTAAAGTTATATACATATATATTATATATGCCATATATGTGAGAGATATATATGCCATACATATGTGAGATATATATGCCATACCGTTATTGGGAAAAAAGAGACCATAAATTTGAATGAAAACAAAAAGTCGTATGAAAGGGTTTGGAGGGAGAAAAAATAAAAAGCAAATTGTTGAAATTATGTTCTGATATCAAAAATGAAAGAAGGGAGGCTGAAGGAGGGAGGAGGGAAGGAAGGAAGTACAGAGGGTGGGAAGGAGGAGAGAGACAGAGACAGAGACAGAGACAGAGACAGAGAAAGCAGCTGCTAAGCTGCTATTGGGCAAGTGGATGATAAAACTAGTAGATATACACGAAATGGTTTTATCCAACCATAAAAGTCAGTAAATGATGTCATTTGCTCAAAAATGGATGTGACTAAATGGAGCAAGAGAGTATCATATTAAGCAAAATAAGACTTAGAAAAACATATCATGTGTCCTCTCATTTTGATCCTAGATATTTGACAGATGGGTACAACCTTTTGTATATTTATGAGATAAAGGCAGAATGAGATCGGAGATAAGGGAGCCATGGAGTAAGAGGTGAGTATGGCAATGAGTATGGTCTACATGTACCATGATGAAGATTAGTTACAATGGCTTATACTACACGGGATTGATTGTTGAATGGTGTCTCTTTGCATGCTGAAGAAGCTGAGAACCAGGTGCAGTAAATGTTCACTTCATGAAGAGCAGTCACTATTTAGTACTGAAGGCTTTGGTGACTTGGGCAGAGGTCATTGGTCTTCAGTCCACTTAGGAATGTGGGTGAAGCTGTGTCATAACTGCAGCAACCAGTAACAGCAGAAACAACACAGAGACTGATAAACTTAAAGTAAAGGCAGGCAGGCACATAGGACTGCTTTTTCCATGCATCTCTTTCTTTCCAGGCTGCAAGTAGAAGGTTGTTTCCCTTTACTGGGGTCTGTCAACAGCAGGGAATCTTCTCTTGAAATTCCTGCAAGCCTTCTCTTGAAAGGTGTCTGTCTTAGTGGGTTGTACATCAAAATCTTATTGAAAAGCAAAAGTAATAATTATACATACTTCCAAGATCGAATTATGAAATCCAGGACTATCCACAAGTGAAAATATAGCATATAATGCCCCATCACAGTCAGGTCCTCCCCATCCCTAGTGCTGTACAAAGAATGATGTTTCTACAGTTCTCACACCAAGGTGCTTCCGAACAAAGGTTTTTACTTAATAAGTTTCCACTCGTCCACATTAAAAGCTTCTACTGTTACCTGCTTTGTGACTCCTTCACACATATTGTTAAGGTAATCTGTGTGTGTTTCTTCTGTGTTATTTATAGTATATGCACAATATTGTGATTTGGAAAAATCAGACCCTCATCTTCATCCTTTCATAAAGTAATATAATATGCCTATAGATTCATCTCTATAAACATCATCTGGAATAGTTGTGTTTGATATTCCTTTCTTTTAAAACAGTAGTTCATAGACATTTTTTTCACAACCAAATAATCTCTGAAAGTTGTCTAAGAAAAATAAAATGCAAGTAACAAGGTCATAAGAAATTGTATAGGAAGCGATTTAGCATTAATGCACCACAAACACAAAGAGTTGGAACATAGTAATTTCTAAAGACAGAAAGAAAAAAACAAACACTATTTATCTATGTGTTTAAGGAAAGAAGAATCACTTTCTTCCTGAAAGAATTATTTACTACAGTCTCAGTGTTCTTGTGATGTATTGAATGCTTGACATTGTTATAGAAAATCAATTGGATTCAATCTGGGAAAGTTGTATTATATGCATTGAAACCTGACAGTAGCATAAATCAGTATTTTTGTGAAAAAAGTCAACTCAAAGCAAAATTAAATTCATTTATTTGCTTTCTTAAACCACATGTGAGTTTTACTTTAGTTTTCCTTAAAAAGGATTACATTTCAGATTGACTTTGAACTGCTTGGGAAAGTTGAGCAGTGAGAATGTTTTTATGTTTTATGTTTTAAAATCAATTGCATCCTATTCATAGAAAAACAAAAGCAGAGGTTCTGTGCCTCCTCCACCCTTATATACAAAGTACAATTGAAAGGATATAGTCCACAATTTCAATTGGTAAAATACACATTAAATAAACATCAATTTCTCTAATCTACCCTCATTGCAGTAGTAAAAAAAAAAAAAAAAAAAAAAAAAAAAAGGAGTATTAACTGTTGAATAGTGAGTTTAAAAACTCAGTAATACAAATTCCTTGTTATTTACATATGAACATAATGAACATACTGGAGAGCTTAAGTGAAGTGGTTCTAACCATTATTAGACACTTATTTCAATTAAAATTTAATTAGAACTTATTTTTAAAATATTTCTCATGGAATATTTACTCAGTATATCCAAGAATAAACATATTAAGATAATCACAATCATTCTCTCTCTAAACCTCCAACTGTTTGTTTATATTTTCTTGTATTTTTTAATGATTTTTTTATCATTTCCTAAATTATCATTTTCATAAGTATTGATTTTATGTCATATTCTTGTGTTTCAATTGTGTTAGTGGGCCCAGAGCTATTTGCTATAGGATAACTGGCTTCTGAAGGTATGTTATTGTTCTGATTGTTTGTTTATGCTGGCCTTTAGATACCTGCTTGTCCATGATATTGGCTGGTAGATCGTGTTGCCCGATGGAATTCTGGGGTGGGGATACAGGGGTGCAGAAAGAGCCCTGGACAGGAAGCTATATGTTTCTCAGATTGTTGGGGAACAATAACAGAATGAACAAATCTTGGCACAAGGAGACCTATAGAGACTGGTGCACCAACTGACCACCACAAAAAGAGAGGTCATAGGATTCCTACTCAGATATAGCCAACAGACAGCACAGTCTCCATGTAAGCCCCATAATATGGGGAGTAGGAGTTGCCTCTCACATGATGTTGTCCACTCATTGATCACTTCCCTCTGGCAGGGTGACCATGCCATCTCACAGAGGAAGATGAAGCAGGCAGTCTGACGAGACTTGATAGGCTGGCATCTGATGATAGTGGAGGAGAGGTCCCTTTTTTGAGGATTAGCAGAGGGGAGAGGGGGTAAGAAAGAGGGAGGGTAACACCAGGAGAAGATGAGGGAGGTGCCTATAATTTGCATGTAAAGTGAATAAATTAAAAAAAAACCTTCTAAGTCACAATCATAGGGGAGGAGAGTAAGGGGAAAATGGGGGGGAGGGAGGAATGTGAGAATACAAGGGAGGGGATAACCATTGAGCTGTAATATGAATAAATTAATAAAATTTAAAAATAAATAAATAAATAAGACCTAATAACTTACATTTAATTTGTGTAAAATAAACTTTCTCTAGTGCCATTTTGAGATGCTCAACGTTCCTCTGAGTTCAGTTCAGTTTGACAACCTAAATGGATCTGAGTAAAGAATAAAAATATAAATATTTTTAGGTCTGAAAAAAATAAAAAATAAATAAAAATAAAATAAAAAACAAACTTTTTTGTCAAAAATAAAATGACCATAGGTGTGTGGATTCTTTGACAATAAGACAATTTAACTACTGGCAGCACCTTGCCTACCTAAGGGATGTTGATGAACCTCCTTATGGAGTTTACTTCAAATGTGTCAAACAAGCCGCTGGGCAAAATGTCCTCATTTCAACCACTGACGGAATACTGCCTAAAACTGAGCAGGCTTGGATGCAGGCAGAGTTGACAGCTGAACTCTTCCAAGATAGGGAAAGTATTTCCTTAATAGTTCCTGCCTCTCAAATATGTCAGTCAGATATACTGGGCCAGAAGGCTGAAGATGATGCTCCAACATTTTAGAGACTTATGGATGTCTCTCCAGGCAGCAAACTATCGCTGTAATTTTGTTTTTAATATGGAATCTGGTAACCTGGACTTCATGTTTACTCAGGTGATTGATTTTGCTCCTTCTCAAGTCGCTGATGAGGTTGAAGACCAAATAATTTAGTTTCACAATTAAACTTGGTTATGTGGGGGGTTAGGATGTTTTTATTTATAGATAAAGGTTTTAACTTGGTAAAGACAAGATATGATAGATACTGAGTCACATTCAGAATTTTAGACATAGCAAGATAAGAAAATGTTTTCTTCAAGGTTGCCAAATAAAAAGAGCCGAGTCACTATGAATATAACATGAATGTAATTCCTCATTGTTCTGTGGTTCTTCTTGCTGTATGTAGTTTATTATATATATATATCTGTAGCAATGTAAATACATATGTAAAAATTAAATAATTAGAAAAAAATTAACAACTTAATAAATATATCACTATACAAGTGTCTTGTTTTGTTTTATATGTTTTAAATTTATTAAATTTATTATAATTTATACATATAACATCCTGATTGTTATCTCCTGCTTGTATCATCCCATTCCCACCCCCCCTCCCTTTTCTGTTCCTCTCTCCTAGATCTCTGATAGATGAGTTCCTTTCTTTAACCATATGACTGCAATTCATCAGGTCTGATTCAAAAAGGCCACATCCCCTTACACTGTGTGCCTAAAGGGCCTGCCCACAAAGGGGAAGTGATACAGTTGGGAACACCAGAGTTCATGTCAGAGGCAGTCCCCACTCTCACACAACTATGGAGAATGAGCTGTCCATTCTCTATATCTATCTATGTCTATATATCTATATCTATATATAGATATAGATATATATCCTTGGTTGGTGCAATAGTTTGTGAAGACCCCTCCACCCAGGTCCAGATTCCCTCCACCCCCCCTTATGGCCTCCTTGTGGGGACCCTGAACCCTCTGGAAGTTTCCATACCCCAATTCTTCTACATCACTCTCAGTACTCTGCCCAGAGTCTGGCTGTGAGTCCCAACATTGTCCAGTTCCTCAGCTGGATGGAGTCTCTCAGAGGACATCTATGTTGGGCCAATATCAACTTATAAGTGAGTATATACCATGCTTGTATCTCTGGGACTGGGTTACCTCACTCGAGATGGTCTTTTCTAGTTCCATCCACTTGCCTGCAAATTTTCAGATTTCCTTGTTTTTAATAGCTGAGTGGGATTCTTCAATGAGGGATATCTAAGGTGTTTCCAGATTCTTGCGGTTATGAATAAACCTACTATGAACATAGTTGAGTGAATGTTCTTGCCGTAGGGTGGAGCACCGTTCATATGTGCCCAAGAGTAGTATAGCTGTGTCCTGGGGTAGCATTATTCCCAGCTTTCTGGTGCTGATCTAACTGGATGTCTACATATAAAAAATGCAAATAGATCCATATTTATCACTCTGCACAGAACACATGTCCAAATGGATTAAAGACATCAATACAATACTGGACACAGTGAATATGTTAAAAGAAAAACTGGGGAAGATCCTTGAACACTTTGGCACAGGTGACAAATTCCTGAACAGAACAGTAAAAGCTCAGTCTCTAAGATCAACAATCAATAAATGGAACTTTATGAAACTTAAAAGCTCTGAAAGCCAAAGGGTACTGTCAGCAGAATAAAATGACAGCATACAGAACAGGAAAAGATGATCATTAACCCTATATCAAAAAAAAAAAAAAGGCTAATATCCAAAATATATAATGAACTCAAGAAATTAAACCACACCAAACCAAATTATCTAATTAAAAATGGGGTACAGAGCTAAACAGAGATTTCTCAGCAAAAGAACATCAAATGACCAAGAAATTCTTAAAGAAATATTCAAAGTTCTTAATTGTCAGGGAAATGCAAATCAAAACAACTCTGATACTCCATCTTATACCTACAAGAATGGCTAAGAACAAAACTTCAAGTGACAGCACGTGCTTGAAAGGATGTGGAGAATGAAGAACACTTCTCAATTGCCGGAAGACATGCATACTTGTACAAACACTTTGTTTTGTATTTTAAAAAAAAATCCATATGCCTATTTAAGAGATGATCTTTGTTCTTTTTCCTGTCTCTAATCCTATTCTTCAACAGAAACTTAAAATGTTAATACCCCATGGGCTTGTGTAGAGAAGTGTCATACACTAGTGTTCTGTCTTGAATTGCATAAATTCCTTTTTTCAAATATGCTGTTGTTTTGTAGCTTACTATTTCTGTCATTGGCATGGTCTTAACAGGCAGACTAGTCTGCCTGGACAGTGAGTATCACAAATTCCCGAGTAATTACCTCCCTAAAGCTCATACTACAATCCTGTGCCACCATAACAAATTTTACATAGGACCTGGCAATCAAATGTAAGTCCTTATTCTTACATGGAAAGCACTTTACCACCTGAACTAGCTCCTCTGTTGTTAAATAGCATAAGTTCTTAATTTTAGCCACTGTTGTCAATGTTGGCTTAAATATATCTTATTGAATTGAAGCATCAATGATTTGCACAGTACTAAAAATACATCATGACTATAGTTAAAAAGTCATTATCATGTGTATTCCCCCACAAAATCTTCATCATCGTGAAGAGTAAATAAATATGTAACAAGCGAACTTTTCTTCTTTCTATCTATCTCTACTTATAAACTCTTTTCCTCCTATTGATACCATCTACAGGCAAGTTTAAGTACAATTTTAAGTATGATTTAGCTTATTAACAACTTCCCCATATTCTCATCATAGCTTACTCTTCTGAGATTCTGAATGTCTGGTTTTTCCAGTTTTCTAAAAGTCATTTTGATAGACCAGAACAAACAATTTACATATGCTAAATTCTCACTACAATGAATAGACAACACATTAATGAAAACATAGTTATAATAGCTAATGAAACAGGAAAATAACTATTAAGGAAATTTTTGTTAATTTTAAAAACATAGCTTGTAGATATTTTAAGGCATTTAGCCTACAATGCAAATAAAATAAACATATATTTTTAAATATTTAAATTATTAATAAAATACCATTATCATTACTATTGTTGAGCTTTATAATGAGAACACATAGAAGTGATGGTTTATGATATGGTTGGAACAGAGTACAATGAAGACTGAACTTCTAGCACAGTTTGAAAATTTACATGAGCTCGTTAATATATTTTGACCAAGTATTATTTAAGGGATTTGTCTGGTTCAAATATTATAAGAAAACAATGAACAGAATAAGAAACTACATGAAAACTAAAGAAATAACATCTGGGGAATAGTCAAAGTAACTGAAATAAGTCAAGTATAGGGGGACAAATACCAGCCAAGCTAATTTGTGTTAACAATCCAAACAAAAGTTTATTGAGGTAGTCACTTCTAAATAGACATACATAAAAGCAACACTTATGGGACCCAATAGGTTGAATATATGCATATAGAAACAAAGCTGAAGAAGAGAACATAAACTTAAGAAGGAGTGGGGATACATAGGAGGTGTTGGAGGTGGAGGAGAGAGTGATGGAAGTAAATTAAATATAGTAGTCATGTGAAATTCTGAAAAGTATTTGAAAATTAACTTTAAAAATAAATAACATATATAATTCAAATGAATATTTTCCAAGGTATATAGGAAGTATTACTAAATAGTATTTGTTAAATTATAGTTTATAAAATATAAAAATTAAAACAGAAATATTTATTCATTTTGGAAATAATTAAATTCATTTTTTTTCTGAAATATATTTTAGAAGAGGAATGGACAGTATGGCTTCATGTAGGTTTCCTAGCTTTCATGTGTCTTAATATCACTGTGTATAAAATTATTAATTCTTAATTTCTTTGCAACTTTTGTAGTGCTAAATAGTAGTACATATGAAAAGCAAGCATAATAAGGTAAATTATATTAATCACACTTATTCGTAGTGACCACAATATGAACTGAACTGAGGATGGGCCACAGTTACTACATAAAAGGTGATGCTATGTAGATTTTTAATGTGACTCAGGGGCAGCAGTTCACAACCTGTGAGCCATGACCCCTTTAGCAAACCACTGTCTCCAAAACTATTTAACATCTATCACCATCACAAATGTTATGATTTATACCAGTTGAAAAAAAATGGAGTTTTGTACTAACAGTGAAAATAATTTTGTGGCTGGTGGTTAACACAGCAAGAGGAACTACATATTAAAGAGCCATAGCATTAGGAAAATTGAGAAACACAGATCTAGGGAATATCTAGTGAAAACTGGAATCTTTAGGGACAGTGTAGAAACCTTAGGACCAACAGCTATAAATTAATTTTTACATTGTATCACTTGTTAAGAAAAATAGTAACATGATAAAGAAAAATGTTTTTAATTAATAAATATAGCTCAAGATTTGCATGTTCATATCCATCTTATTCTTTCTAGCCTTGCTCTTTACATGGAGTATTAAAATATCCCCAAAATGATAAAAAGAAGTAAGTAAAATTTGGTTGTAAAATGGTCACAGAGATAACTACCATTATTATTGCCAAAACCATTTGCAGAGGGCTTACCAATATTATTTTCCCAAGAGAATATGCTACTGCTGAAAGTGAGCCATCTGAAATGGCATACTATTGCTATTGCAGAAAGAAGACTAATGAGATCCAGAAATTGGAATAACCTAGATTGAGGGACAGAGCAAAGTGGTTGAGAACTTCCTCTTCTCTAGAGGACTCAATTTGTTTCCCAACATCTACATAGGGGCATTTCACAACTACCTGTAACTATAGTACCAGTGAATATGACAGCCTCTGATCCCTTTCACAGGTAGCCCTTCAGCCATACACGCAAAAATTCACAAAGAAATTAAATGTTTTATATATATATATATATATATATATATATATATATATATATATATATATATATATATATACATATATATAATATGTTTAAAAGGCAGAGGCATGGGTCAAGAGTAGAATTGTGCTATCTCACCTAAAGACCTCTATTTTTATCACAAGCCACAAGAAAAGCCCATTGTTTCATTAATTTCCTTAATGTAGCATTATTAGCAAATTCTTGTTTTTAATATTTGAACCTTTGAAGGGATTCTTCTAAATGATATGTTTAAAAATTTTGAAGATATATTTCAGCATGAGGACAAATTGCACCATATTTATTATATTACTCATTATGTAAAATTAGTAACCTTTTGTCTATTATGAAACAGGGACTCAGGTAGAAAATTTTAACCCCATGGGTAAATTAAAATCTGTCTTTCTTATTTTACTTCTTGTGTTTCCAGAAAAAAAATTAAGTAGAGAAGCTATTTCTGTTACTTACTCTATATTCTATTTCTTATTCTATATTATAAAATGGAAAAGTACATTGAAAAAAGTTAGCCTCTCCTTCAAAAACTCAGCTTCAACAACGTAAAAGTTGCTCTAAAGTTTTGAAATTCAAGAAGCCAAAGAGAAATGCGCTTCAGTTTCTACAAATATCTATTCCTACTGCGATCCCCAGAATGGATTTCAGATAAGGTCAAAGTGATGTCATGCTCAAAGAGACATATTTAAAAATCTCTGCAAACTATTCACCACACCCTTCCTTGTTTCAAAATAAAATAAGATACAATAGGTATAGTTTGTTTTAAATATTGGTACTTAGCAGGCAAGTCAAATATTTCAGTAAATTTGAAAATTGTAATATAGACACAGTAATGGCTTACATCACAAAATCATATTTTTTCTGAAAGTCTGTCAAAATTCAATCTGCTTGTATCTATGTTTTTAATGCAGAACAAAAGAATTGTGCATCCCAGTGAAAGTAAGGTCAACTCCAAAATGGACAAAGAGCCTTTTTTCCCCCTTTAGGCATAACAAAATTCAGTATTGCCTTTTTAAATGTGAACCTAAAGATGCCATTACTCCGAGGACACTATGCCTGCAAAGCCTCGGTTCATCAATCATTAGCCTCTGTGTCTGCCAGCACAGATACTCAACAGGCCTGCAGCTTCATGTGACATGAAGGTTAATAGTGAACCCGTAGGTAAAATTTGAAAATTTCCTTGATCTCTGGAAGCCATGGGGAAACTAATAAAGTTACAGCATGGCGCTTTTGACTCAGTTCAAACTTATGATAAGTGGACTCATAGTTGAAAGGTCTAGTGAATTAAATCTAATGAGTAGATCTTATGTTGTGGGAAGAAATGCAAGATAGGTAGAAAGTATAATGTATAATGGAAATTGTCTTTCTTCCTTCCTCCCTTTTGCTTTATCATTCTCCCTCTCTTCTTATTTCTCCTATCCTTACTTTTTATATTCTCGCTTTTAAAAATCAATGGGAAAATTCATAAAACCATACATTTCTTAGGATCATGCCATTAAAATTACCAACAGCTTATAATTGAAGTGAAATAAATAATATTTTCAAATTCATGAGTTAAAGAATGATTTTCTTTGAGTCATATAAGTGTGTATTTAAATCAAGAAGGTGGATATTTTAAAAAATGAAATGACAGCTAATTTAGAAACTAAACAACACTTTCAATCATAGATATTTGATTCTTATATTAGTATATATATTAGGTTGCTTTAAAAATAAAGACTAGCACTAATAACAAAGAAATTAAATATTTAATCAAAAGTGTCTTTAGTTGCATCCATAGTGCTTGTAAAATGTGGCATTTGATATTTTTGATAAATGTACAACGTATGTTGAAAATATCTTACATGCTGGTGGTAAATTAGTTTTATATTCATTTAATTCAGAGAACTAGATTATGTAAAATGTATAACCCTGCTTCTTTTCTGGGTATACTAATGTACATATTTAATCATAGTACTCCTGAGGCAAAAAAAGGATCCCTCTATGAGTTCAAGGTTGACTTAAATTACAAAGCAAGCTCACACTAAGCAAGGTCACATAGTAAAAAGTTGCCTCAAAATAAAATGAGCAAACAACCAAATTGTAGGATAGTGCAGCTCTGGGTTCACCTACAGGCTTCCTGGCCAACGGGCTTGATAAGTTAAATTAAAATTCAGTTTTAAAATTGTTATATCGTGTTTTGCTGTATTACTACATTAAAATATATAAATTCCAGAGACATTTATTTGTTCAACGATGTTGGAACTTGATTATTACGCCCTACCTTCATTTTGAAAACGTAAAAATCCTTGCCTTAGAAATATGTTTAGCTTTGTTTTCTAAACATGGTAATGTTATTAATCTAATAATTTATCGTTAGGCTTTTATAGGCTATGGACTTTTTTGTTTGTTGGTTGGTTTGTTTGTTGAGACAGGGAAACTCCTAATGGGCCATATTGCTATACCATAAAAAGACAAAAAGATTCCCAATCTCTTTATGGACTGTGCTTGTGTTTTTTAATGCTCCAAATGAACAGAGATGAAACTTAAAATCCAAGTCTTTAATGATTAATATCTTATAAATGATCAGATCTTTAACATGTCCAGAAATATATTCTAAGTCATGCTAACAAAAATTGTGATGTATTCCAAGATTGAGCTTTATTTAGACTCCTATACATATTTTTAAAGTCAGACATAAAATAAGATCGTAACATTCTGTTTTATGTTTTCAAGGTTTAGTTTAGAGTATACAACTAAAGCCAGACAAGGGTTGCTTAACTCAAATATACTAGACCTCAAGTTTATCAGAGATGTGATGAATATGCCATTTAACATGTGCCATTTTATTATGAAAAACAGATTTTTCTAGATCCTAGCAGTAGTTCCTCAATATCTCCAAGAAGATTTCTGCACAATAATAGATGACTTTAACTCTGGATTGTAGTATGCTAATCATGGGGCAAGCCTGCCCCAACACTTGAATAACTGTAGACAAATTGGACAACAGAGATTGCCACCAATGCCTGAACTCTTTCTAGTTTCCAGCCTGAACTCTAGACAAACTGGACACCCAGAGATTTATTTTCTCACATTGATGAAAACAGGTGAGGTTAATCTCTTTGTGATCTCCTCACATATTAAGAGACCAAAAAAAAAAAAAAAAAAAAAAAAAGACAAAGAAAAAGAAAGAAAGAAAGAAAAGAAAGAAAGAAAGAAAGGAAAGAAAGAAAGAAAGAAAGAAAGAAAGAAAGAAAGAAATCTTCTGCACTTGATGACCAGACTGCTTGCCAATGTTCACATGGGAGCCTAGGAGTAGTGCCTATGGTAGACTATGACTAACTGGTCATCTCTGTCATTTTTATTAATACATAGATTCATTTAGGGTACAATGTATCATTCTCAGTTCTCTGACCACATTGACAGCTAAGCTAATGGGAGCTTGATAACTAAGAAGACAAGCCCTGCCATTTCATTAGTCAATTTATTAGCTAGTTAAAACTACTAGGTACTATATCTCTTATTTAAAAGGCAAACTTTTTGCCTTAGTCACCGACCTTATATTAACAATCAACAGGCTTCAAATGCTTTCTCTGATCTCTTCATATGTGGAGCTCAGTCATTAAGTTTTGCTCCTGGAGCTACTACTGTCAGATCTCGATACAGTGAACCTTGTATCGAGACTTAAAGCGCAGGTCACAGATGCAACCTTTTACCATTCTCTAAGCAAAGAGACAGTGACTGCTCTTAGCAATTTCACATGCTTTTCATTTCCAAGTTTAATATTTTAAATTTTCTTTAGTTTGTCTTTTAAAATGCTTCAGATTTTCTGAATATACAGGGAGTGCAGGCTAGCAGCTTCCCAATTAAGAAGATGACAGAGACATTTTGCTACCTGAGCAGTCACAAAATCTGTAAGATTAGATTTTCATCTTCAGCCTTCTGGCCCAATATGACTAAAAGAAATATATGTGAGGCAGGAACTACTGAGGACTTGCTTACCCTATCTCAGCAGAATTTGGCCATTGACTCTACCTGCATCCAAGCTTGCCTTTTTTAGGCAGAATTCTGTCTGTGGTAGTAACAAGGACATTTTTCTGAGTGGCTTATTTGCCAAGTTTAAAGCCATCTCCATGAGGAGGTTCTTTGATGCTCATCATCCTCTTTGAAGTAGGCTGTGTGTCGCCAGGAGATTATCTGTCTCAATGTCATTCAATCTATAAAATAATAAAAACATTTTTAAATGCCATATTCTGTCTGTCTCTGAGGTTTCTGAAGTCTTTTCTTCCTTAAGTCTCTGATGGGGTTGAAGACCAGACAGTTTAGTTTTACAATTAAGCTTAGTTGTTTAGGGGTTAATATGTTTTTAGGTCTAGATAGATATTTTAAGTTGATAATGATGAGATATGATAGATATTGATTTCCATTCAGAATTTTAGACTGACCAAAGTAAGAAACTTGTTTTATTCAAGGCTGCCAAATACAAATAGCCAAAACACTAAGAATGTAACACTTATATAATTCAGGATTCTTTCATGGTTCTTCTTGCTGTAGGTAGTTTATTATACATATGTGTAACATTATAAATGTATATGTAAAATATAAAAAATATTTAATTAAAAATTCTTCAGACTTCTTTTTTAAATGTATTTTATTAATTTTTTCATATTACATCTCAATTGTTATCCCATCCCTTGTATCCTCCCATTCCTCCCTCCCTCCCATTTTTCCCTTACTCCCCTCCCCTATCACTGTGACTGCGGGGGACCTCCTCCCCCTGCATATGCTCATAGGGGATCACGTCTCTTCTTGTTAGCCTGCTATCCTTTCTCTGAGTACCACCAGGCCCTCCCCATCCAGGGGACGTGGTCAAATATGGGGCACCAGAGTTCACGTGAAAGTCAGACCCCACTCTCCACTCAATGTGGAGAATGTCCTGTCCATTGGGGTAGATTTGGGTAGGAGTTCAAAGTTTACTGCATGTATTGTCCTTGGATGGTACCATAGTTTGAGCAGGACACTTGGGCCCAGATTCGCCCACCATATTGTTCTTCCTGTAGGTTTCTAGGACCCTCTGGATCCTTCTATTTCCCCATTTTCCCACGCTTCTCTCACTTAGATTTCTTACCTTTGCTATGCTATTATTGCATTAACTGTTCAGAGCTTTGATATTAACCAGTAGAGCTCTGTTAAAATGGTTCATAAGGCTTCTGCCTTTCGTAAGCCCAACTCAAGAAACATTCATCCTTATAACTCAAAGTTTCTTTTCTGAATCCTTTGCTATACTATAACACAAAAATATATGTCTACTACCTTTTCCTACAATTTGTATTTCACTTCAAATTGAAAATAAAGTGATGCTAACATGTCTAAACTTTATCTACTACAAAAGGACTCTTGTTAGCTACAGGAAATCTTGTCACAGGTGAATTGGAACCCAGATAAGTACTGCCAATCAACAGCCTGAGTTTCCCACCTACTGCCTATCTCAGAATGTGTAATTTCCTTTTTGGCTATCCAATTACCATCTTTCAGCAGCCAACACCAGCCAATTGATGAGTTGCACCTTACTAGTCAGTATAAAGGTTTCCCTTTGCCTGAGAGACTCTCTCCTCATTGGGGAGTATGGGTACCACAACCACAGTCTCCATGACTACAATTGGTCATACTTGCTGACCCCCAGTTAGTACACTTTCCTTTGGGTAACACTCCTCTTTGGCAGTTTTCGTTTTCTCTTTGTTTGTTTTTGTTTTTAATTGCTAAAATCCTAGCACTAAGTGGATATATATCTGAGTGCTGCTTATTCATGTTTGGGCTATGGTCCTGGTCTCTGACAAGCATTGATTAGTTGCTGGAACAGATTGCACAATTTTTGACCTAAACCTTGCTCAGTGGGCACCATCACAGGTAACTGATTCCACCTCCCAATGGGTATAGTCCATTTTCTGTTCCTCCAGACTCCCCTCTGGCATGCCTTGTGGAGAATTTACAATCCCTCTGCTCACATTAAGGTCTGCTAATATATATGCCTCTGCAACCAAACTTGGACAGATCCAAAAAGGAACTTTTTAATTACTGCCAGAAATTGGGTAAGAGAAAGGAGGTTCCTACATTCAACCTTTTCTTTGCTCAAAAACTTCCATCTCAGATAGGTCTCCTATAAGTTTCAGACATACACCTAAAAGGATTTTCCTCCATAGCCTACTTGACTTTGTCTTCTGCCCATATATATGTCACAGTATACTGCAAGATTTACTTTATCCAAGACAGCACCAAAGAAGCTACACATAGGTGCTCTGGTCTAACCTCACAGATTGTGTCAACTAGACCTGCATTGTCCTTCTTAGCCAGAGATATTCTCAGATCCTGGAGAGCAGCAAATACAACAGCCTGCACTTTCTGGGCTTGGGTAATATTTCAGCTTTTTGATGCCCTATTGTTGCCCCAGTGTCAGCAGGAATCAGCCAATGACAATTGACTTTTTCATCCCTTATCCATTTATTACCAACAAAAGGCTGAAATGGTGTGCTTCAGATCCAGGACAAACAGTACCAGCTTCTCCCAGTACTCCTTGGTGCTTGTATTCTGCAGGGCATAGCTGCCTACCAAGATCATTGCAAGAAAGGGTTTTACATTCTCCTTTATCATATAATCCACAACATTGTTTGCTCTAGGTCTCTCTCTCTCTCTCTCTCTCTCTCTCTCTCTCTCTCTCTCTCTCTCTCTCTCTCTCTCTTCTCTGTCTCTCTCTCTCTCTCTCTCTCCCTTGCATGGTGGCCAAGAGCTGCTGCCAATGAACCTATATTTATGTAATTTAACTTACCTTGCATGAAAAGCAGTCCAATGTCCTTATTTTTTTAATTTATATGAAAAGGGAGGAATGTTGCCTTGTAAGCAACCTGGCTCTAGATTGCTTACCAAATTCTGACATCATCATCAACTGCTGGCCACCAGCTCTCTCTCTCTCTCTCTCTCTCTCTCTCTCTCTCTCTCTCTCTCTCTCTCTCTCTCTCTCTCTCTCTCTCTCTCCCCCTGGGGCACCCCTCAAATAAATTACTAGAATAATCATAATTAAAACTTGGGTTAAGAAACTAAACCTAATTTAAAAATTTAACGAGGATATCCTTAAAAATAGGTAAAATATACATTTTTATTAAGTTCTATAAAACATCTTAACTGCTTTTTCTAGATAAAATTGAAGTGTAAAATCAAAAGAGTTTTTTCAGGTTTGACCTGTATATATATATATATATATATATATATATATATATATATATATATATATATATATATATATATATATATATATATGTTTATCTTGGTTCATTTCAAATGTATGTGCATTGAGAATGTTAAGATAAGCTAAATTTTACTTCAAACTATTTCCTAAGAAATATTATACTTTGTTGTAAAGAATGTATTTTAGAATCTAAATACTTTTCTAGTGTTCTCTTTTATTGATTCTTAGTCTTCTTGAGTGGGAATTTGAAATCAGAGCTCAGCAAGCTTGACGACCATTTATTGTGGGATAAAAAAGGCAGAGCTATGTGGGGACAGGGTTCTGTTGCTCCTACCACCTGTAGCCTCTACCAAAACAATCTGTGAGAAAGTCATTTGTAGGACTTAATTGCAAGGGTATTTAGGAAAAATAGAGAGAGAAATTTCTTGCTTAGAAAAATTCTTCATTCCCCACTGAAAATTTCTTAAAGGATGAAGATTTCCTCTGACTCTTCTAGAATTTATTTATGCCTCACAAATTTTTGTGTCTCTATTAACTGCTAAGGAAAACTACTTACTGCCTGATCAAGCTCCTCCTCCTCCTCCTCTTTTTCTTCTTCTTCTTCTTCTTCTTCTTCTTCTTCTTCTTCTTCTTCTTCCTCTTCTTCTCTGTCTTTTTTATTTGTTTTTTTTTTTTAACACTGTTCTGTTACTACAAAACCATTATCACTCACAAGGATGGAATGTTAGATTTAGAGGCAATATTCATTGGATTATAAAGCTAACCATGTATATTGACAGATGAGCTGTTCTTATGATGTAACTGAAAATTTCATTGTCCTTGAACACTTGGTTTTTATTTTCTGCCTTTTTGTATAAAACACACTAGGATCCACTCTCCATCTTCACCTAAGAATTTCTTTAGTTTTTTCACTTTGCTGAAAGAGATATATTTCTTAGACTACTGATACATGTTTGTTTGTTTTTTTGTGGATCCATAGGAGTGGTAATGGAAGAATGATAGAATGGAAAGACCCAAAGGGTTCAGGGACGC
The DNA here is from genome assembly GCF_903995435.1 of Acomys russatus. Taxonomy (NCBI): domain Eukaryota; kingdom Metazoa; phylum Chordata; class Mammalia; order Rodentia; family Muridae; genus Acomys; species Acomys russatus. The sequence continues at coordinate 33,314,951 of NC_067154.1, read as the reverse complement.
CACAAGGAGACCATTAATGCCAATGCCAAGGGATTTGGACACAGGGGGCCCTGCAAAAACAGTTGGACCAACCAATAACAATGCATGCAGTAAATCTAGACCTCCTGTTTAGATCTAGCCAATGGACAATTCATTCTCCACAGCTGTGGGGAGAGTTGGGACTGACTCTGAAATGATCTCTGGTGTCCCCAATTCCATCATTTCCGCTTGGCGTGGAGGCCCAGCATAAAAACAGAGGAAGAGATGCAGGATATGCAGATTTTTTAAAAAAGAAAAATTTGACATTACATTAACTGGCTAGTGCAAAATATTTCGTATATTCAAATTCTGATCTTGTTGTTAAGATATTACATGAGCTGTAAGTAAATATTTTTTTCTTAAAAAACAAAAAAAGAAACAAATATTTAGTATAGCTACTATGTGCCCATAATCCAAAATGTTTAAGGTTTGGGAAAGTTTGAGTTATAATAAAAAGCAGAGACACAGAGGCAGGCCCTCAAAAGGATGCCTTATATTTATGAATGGGGAGAAAGAAAGAAATGGAAAGAGAGTGTAAAACAGAGAGACTGGGCACTGGGAGATGTTGTAAATGCTTTATCTTGTTTTATACTAGGTAGTATGGAAACCAATCCTAAATACTAGCTAACATTTCAATATTTCAGCTGGTTACTTGCTTTTAAAATGTGATTGTGCTTATGTGTTTTGAGTTAACATCTCAATATGTGTTTGATTTGGAAGACAGAGGATAGCTAATCAACCAGTTTTGTAACTTTCCTTTTTTCTAACATGTGGATTTAATCTAGTTATTGTTATGAAAAGGACAGCTCCTCTTAGCTTTAGTTGCTTAACTTCTGATACATGGTGGCTAGGTGTGTGTGGTTGTTTTAAAAGTAATCTTTGACCTTTGTATGTTATTTGACTGTTGAGAAGAATATATATTTATATCCCATAAATGGCTGCTTGCTAACTTCTGACAAAAAAAATTGTTTAATGTTTTAAAACTAAGACATGATTTTATGTTTTGTTAAAAAGAAAAAAACAAGTTTCGAGTTTTCTGTTGTTTGTGTTTCAGGCTTTCGGTTACTTAGGAAATTGTTTTAAGGTTCATTTAAGGATCAATTGTTTATAAGCCATTAGTTAGAATTGATTTTAGTACTTTTAATGCTCTTTTTATACGACTAGAAGTGTATATAGCTGTATATCTATAGTTTATACATTATGCAAAATAAAAATCAAAGGCTATTGCTCAGCAAAATTTCTTTATAGTACTCAGGCATAGTAAACAAGAGACACTAAAATGGAGGTGTTGGCAGTCATAGCCAACCTGGAAGTTATCAAACTTGTGGGTCACAACTAGTGACCAAAATCTGGTCCAATTAACCTGTGTTCAATAGATGAATTAAACTAGCCAAATTCAAAGTCGAAAGTATAGTCTTGAGACAGATTTATAATCATTTACAAGGACACTTGCTCAACTATGTTCATAGTAGCTTTATCAAAATAGCCAGAACCTGAGAACTACCTAGGTACCTCTCAACCTAAGAATGAATTAAAAAAAAAAAAAAATATGTGCTACATTTGCACAATGGAATACTACTTAGCTATTAAATACAAGAGTATCATGACATTTTCAGGAAAATGGATGGAACCAGAAATGATCATCCAGGATGAAGTAACCTAGACCCATAAAGAAACATATGTTATGTACTCACATATATGTGGCTATCAGCAATAAAGTATAGGATAATCATAATCATCCTACAGTACACAAATCCAAAGAAGGTAAGTAACAAGGAAGGCCTGATGAGGGGGTGCTTGAATTGCACTGAGAATAGGAAATACATTAGACATCTGGGGTGGAGGAAGGGAGGAGACTGATGGGGGATGGGAGAGGAAAGGCATACTGGGAGAGATAACTGGGATGAGAATGGGAGCATGTCTGTGTTAAGCTAGAAACCTGGGACAAAGGAAATTCCCAGAAATCTATGAGAGTGAGCCAAGGTAAGACTCATGGCAATAGAGGACATGAAGCATGAAAGGCCATCTCCTGCAGCCAGGCAAGACTGCTACTGGAGGGATTGGGATACCAGCCCAGCCATAAATACTTAAATTGGTCCTGCCTACAGGATATGCAAGGGAAAATAGGGAGAAGAAATTGAGAGAATGGACAAGTGATGAGTGGTACAGGTTGAAAGCCATGCCATGAGAGAGTGAGCTATACTTGTAGAAATGAGCCAAGGTAAATGTCATCAGATAGGCTTCATCCAGCACTGATAGAAACAGATGCAGAGACCCACAGACAAACATCAGGCAGAGATTGGGGAAACCTGTGAAAGAGATAAAGTAGGGAAGAAAGAAGCAGAGCATTCAAGGACACCACAAGAAAAAAACACAGACTCAACTAACGTGGACCCACAGGGCCTGAGCTGACAACCAGAGAGTATGCATGGGCCTGAACTAGGTCCTTTGCACATATGTAAAAGTTATGCAACTCAGTCTTTATGTGGGACTTTAACAGAAGGAGCAGGGGCTATTTCTGACTCTGTTGCCTACCTTTGGATTCTTTTCTCCTAACTAGGCTGCCTAGTCTAATCTCAATAGGAGGTATGTCTAGTCTTACTGCAACATGATATCCCAAGGCTGATTAATGTCCATGGGAGGAGGCCTCCCATTTTATGATGAGAATGGAAGGTGGAGTAGGTAGGAGATGTGGTAGGAGGGACGGACTGAGAGAAGAGGAGTCAGAGGAAGCTGTGATGGGTATGTAAAGTAAATAAGTAACTTAACTAATTAATAACAAAGAATAAAAAAGAAGAGGTTTAGTCAAGATGGCCATGCTGTAAAGAGGAAGAAGAGGACCCCCAACTCCTCAAATCTATCTTTAACTTTGCAAAAAGCAAGATTACTTTTTTATCCTTAATAGTCCAATTTATCTACCATTTAATTATCTATCTTATTTATTATTAAACTATATTTCTTTCATATGACACACATACTACTCACTAACACTGAGGAATTCTTCTTTCAATATTAGCTATTATTTGTCCAAATACCTGAAAATAAATATCTTACAGAAGGCAAGATATATTCTTGCTCATGGTTTGAGTGCACAGTCAATCATTTTGGAGAAAGAATACTAGAAAGATCACTCGCTGACTTCAACAACATGATTCAGAGTCTACTTTATCTTATCTCAGCAGAACACAAAGTAGACAGATGTATAGGACCCCGAACAGATTTTAGCTAAAACCTTACAGGTCTACTGCTTCCTACTTAACTTCTTCTACCTCCTCAATTTTTCAGAACTGCCCAAATAATTCTATCCACTATGAGACTGAGTGTGAAAATACTTGAGCCTAAGGGATATATTTTATATCTAAACCATAGTATTCCAACCTTTGCCCTCATAGTCCCATTGGCAATTGGCATATACTAACATAAAATACATTCAATTTAACACTGCATTTTTTTACAGTCTTACAATTCAAAAACTTTTCAAATTTTCAGTACCCAGAGTCTCTTCTAAATGATAAGGCAATCTCTTAACTATGAGCACATGGTAATGCCCTCGTATCACAACAAAGGGTGATATGAGAACTATTTTCCTGAAAGATATCAACTTTAGTCTCTTTCCCAGATAGCATACAACAAAAAAAAATAATTATTCCATCCAAACTTAGATTGTTAAAACAATGGATTTGTAGAAGTTACTTATAGAGCTTGGGTTAAAGAGTATTTACCTGGACCATTTTAATTGACTCATACAAAATAGTGCTCAATCTAAAAGGGCCACTCTAATACAGATGACAATTTTACCAAAGCTTCAACGTGGGATCTACCTTCAGTTAACATCTACTTCCTATACACTTTCGAACCTTCCTCTTTCTGCTTCTGACAGTGATTATTAAAATACCTTGAATTCAGCTGTCATTGTTATCATTTTGCTTTTCTTATCTCTATGAATAAAGGCTAATGTTATTTCTTTTTGGAGATGGAAAAAGTATGGTTCATGCTATAGTGGATGAATAATGCATATGCTAACAATGGCAAATATCAGAACAAAGCAAAACTGAAATCTAAAATGGCTGGCAAGCATAAAATCTAACTGTTCCTACAAGAGTCTACATGGTAATTAATCTAAAATCAAGACATCATACCGTGAGGGATTTCTTGCTCATAATGTGGTGTCAGATGCAGAAAGGAAAAACTTGTCCCATCATGTGGAGTAGTGGTGACATTCTCTAGGCCCAAGAGGCTATCAGTACCTCTGTGCTTCATCTCTGTTGCCTAAAACTTATGTGGCCTCTTTACTGAGCCATCACAATTTAGAGCCTGACTCATTACTCCATGAAACTCCAGAGTTTTTGGCATTTCCATAAAAACCTGTATTTGCCACTGTACTTTAGACTTCATTTTCTCATATTCATCTATAGTCTGCTCAGATGTGTGTAGAATAAGGTTGATCATGTTACATGTTTCCAAGCCCTGCACTCTCTATGAAGTCTTGACTTAGGCTTCCACAAATCTTGTTTTGAATTTTTAAAATTCCTATAAACTAGTACTATGTGAGAATGTGAAATGCTTTGGCCTGCTTGAAATTTCCTCTGAAGCCTCTATAAGAACTTCCCAGACCTCTAAGCAGCTGATTGGCTGACATTGACAAAAACATTTCTGTAGATATTGTTAGTTAACAGAATGACTAAAGTCTCTTTCTTGCTTTCCATTTTCAAATGAATTCTGCCTCTTGACTGTTGTGGCCTTTGAGGGGAAGGATCTTGTTCTAGTGGCAGGTTTTTTTTTGTTGCTAGAATCAAAAGCTAAGAGATTCACTTAATATTCTCTTTAACAAATGAACAGTTTTCTGTATTCATATTTTTCTGCAACTTTAAACTTGCTGACCTCCTTCTCTCACAACTTTCCTACACCTTTTTCATCACTCTGCTCTATGTTTTGATTTCTGTCATTACAAACTAAAAAAAGAAATGTGATGAGTAAAGCATTCCAGAATCTACACTTACTTGTATCTTGAAACAAACTCCTTCTCTTTAAATATAATGATATTTAATGTATTGTCTTTGTTACCTTGTTTGTTACAATTTTAATGCTTTAAATGAATCCTTAAAATTATCTATACACATAAAAATGTCATTTTAACATAAGTACTTTAATTTCATGCAATTCTAACCTTGCTTCAGAGCTTTGTCAAGAACAATTCTTACTGTTATTTGGGGTTTTTTTTTTTAATATAAATTATCGGTACTAATAATGAAGTCTAGATAAAATGTCATCTTTCATATAATAATTGAGCTTATTAAAAGTTCCAGAATATCTAACACAATGAAATAAAATCATCAAACTCAATAAAATTTAATCAACCATACTACAGGACAAAAAAGTGACACCTTGGCTTCCAGAGAGAAATAAATATGTCACTTACAATAAAGCATGGCCACAGTTGTAGCAGAATACACAAAGTAGCAGCAAATATGAGAAAACAGTGAACTAATACTCTCACATGTCCACATGAATTTTTATTGCAATTTCCATATTTAGAAAAAAGTGATTCTTATGCATACAACTGTGTTTATTATAATTGTAAAACCCAATACTTTATTTACCAATCAATCCTTTTTAGAATATTGTCCCCCCTCTCCTGTGTGTGTTGGAGGGGTGTTTTTGCTATTTTCATAAAGGAATGCTTAAAACTAAAATTTGAAAATATTCATAGATCCAAAATGTACCTCTTCATGTTTAGATGCTGGACAGTCTAAAATGAAGGCATTGACTACTGAGAGACTTCTTGTCCAGATGGCAAAAGTCACAGAGGCAGAAGTGCAAACTGTTAGCTGTCATTTTAAGAGAAGACCAGGAGAACAAAGCAGCCAAATGCTATGTGAAATATGAATAAGGCACCTCACTCCATAAGTACAGCAGTAGTCTTTGTCATTAAAAAATACACAAAAGCCAACATTAAAAATCTATCACACCAACACCTGCATTTTGGCAAGGACAAATTCAAACCACTGCAGATAAAGAATTGAATGACTAAATTAGAAACAAATAATGGACTTACTTTGATCTGGTGGTTCATTGATCTATCACAGACTTACTGTAGGGGTTAAATGTTTTTTTTTTTTTTTATTAATTTATTCTTGTTATATCTCAATGTTTATCCCATCCCTTGTATCCTCCCATTCCTCCCCCCCAAATCCCATTATTCCCCTCCCCTATGACTGTTCCTGAGGGGGATTACCTCCCCCTATATATTCTCATAGGGTATCAAGTCTCTTCTTGGCTACCTGCTGTCCTTCCTCTGAGTGCCACCAGGTCTCCCCCTCCAGGGGACATGGTCAAATGTGAGGCACCAGAAAGTCATATCACACTCTCCACTTAACTGTGGAGAATATTCTGTCCATTGGCTAGATCTGGGAAGGGGTTTAAAGTTTACCTCCTGTATTGTCCATTGGCTAGATCTGTCCATTGGCTAGATCTGGGAAGGGGTTTAAAGTTTACCTCCTGTATTGTCCTTGGCTGGTGCCTTAGTTTGAGCTCCCCCTGGGCCTTATTCATAATAGCCAGAACATGGAAACAGCCTAAGTGTCCCTCAGTAGAAGAGTGGATAAAGAAACTGGGGTACATATACACTATGGAATACTACTCAGCTATTAAAAACAAGGAATTCCCAAAATTTGTGGATAAATTGATTGAGCTAGAAATGATTATAATGAGTGAGTTAACCCAGAAGCAGAAAGAATCAAATGGTATATACTCACTTATATCTGCATACTAGCCCAAGGGGCATGTCCCACGAAAGCCTTCACTTACCAGGAAACTGGGACAGAGGGGAAGGCATCCTATTGGGACTCCAAATGAGAGACGCATGGGAGAATAGCAAAATAAAACGATACAGAGGGTCCTAGAAATCTACAAGTAGAACAATATGATAGGCAGATTAGGAGTTAAATGTTTTAAACAATATCTATATGGTTTACAAAAGTGTGGGCTGTAATTATGAATACAGATAATGTCTATCCCTGAAATGGAACACCATGACCAAGGAAAGTTGGGCAGGAAGGGGCTTACACTTCCGTATTGATGTTTGTCATTTTAAAAAGGCAGAGCAAGAACTAAACCAGGGCAGGAATTTGGAGAAAGGATCTCATGTAGAGACCATGAAGGAATGTTGCTTACTAACTTACCGCAGAAGACTTGTATAGCCTGCTTTCTTGAAAAACCAGAAGTACCAGTCTACAGATAGAAACACCCACAAGGGCTGGGCTCTCTATCAACAGTCACTAATTTAAAACATGTGCCTTGCAGCCAGAATTACAAGGTTATCTTCTCAATTAAATTTTCCTTTTTTCAGATAATTAGAGTTTGTAGGTGAAGATGCTATAAGACTAGCTGGCACCGATAACATAATCTTGAATAATGTTTTATACCTAAAAAGCTCGTCAACACTTCTTTTTAGAAGATGGTTTTAAGTTTCAAAGTCTTAGTGTATTCTATCATTAGAAACATTTATGGATTTGTGGATAGAATCAATATATTGTACATAAAAGATTCCTGGGACACAATACAGAGCAGAGGGCAGATTGAGATGGAAAGAATTCTAAGAGAAATTGTCATAGTTTGGAATTTGGTTTGATTCTACCTCTAAACATTCTTGTCTTTAAGGTTTTATCTTCTTTGTGGTATTATGAAAAACAGAATTTACTGACAGTGGTCAGGATATTGCTAGCATTGCCCATGGAAAAGCTAATATGCATCTTGCAGAATTTCAAATAATCCCTTTCTAGTTACTGATACATATTATCAACCAATATCAACCAATGAAAGAAGCTAATTCAAGCTGAATTAAATTATATAAAGGCATGCTGTTTATGATCTCATAGGAGGAAGTCAGGGAAGTCACCATGTCACCATGCAGACAGGGAGGCAGGGAGCCAGAAAAGCATTGGGGATGGGGGACATAGAGAGAAAGTACACACACACACACAGAGAGAGAGAGAGAGAGAGAGAGAGAGAGAGAGAGAGAGAGAGAGAGAGAGAGAGAGACAGACAGACAGACAGAGAGAGACAGACAGAGACAGAGACAGAGACAGAGACAGAGACAGAGACAGAGAGACTGTTCAGGTAACAAGCCATCTTTGTCATCTTCTCATTTGGTAAACTGCTAACCTGCACTCCTTGTCTACTCACAGAATTAATTTTATTCCTTTCAAGTCTCTGATGAGGTTGAACCAGATAGTTTAGTTTTACAATTAAACTTAGTTGTTTAGGGGTTAAGATATTTTTAGGTATAGATAAATGTTTCAAATTGATAATGAGTAGATATGATAGATATTGATTTACATTCAGAATTTTAGACTCACCAACTTAGGAAAGATATTTTCTTCAAGGCTACCAAATCAAATAGCCAAAGCACTATGAATGTAACATATATATATATGTATGTATGTATAAATGTTCCTCATTGTTTCATGGTTATTCTTGCTGTAGGTAGTTAATTGGATGTATGTGCAATAATATAAATGTATATGTAAAAATATTTAATGAAAAATTGGAGAAGAAAAAGGAGGAGGAGGAGGAGGGAAGCTTCCCCTGTCATGGCAGAGCTTTATAGTCAACTCAGCCTGTATTCAACACTGACTCTATTGCCTATTTTTGAATGACTTTTCCTTGGCTGGGATGCTTTGTTTGACCTCTCTGGGGGAGGAATCACTTGGTCCTGATGTGATTTGCTGTGCTGGGATGAGTTGGTATGGAGGCTGGGACACCTGAGTGGAGCCCTTTTCCAAGAAGGGGAGGGGGAAAGGAGGAAAAGGGTGGGATAGCAGGACAGAGAGGAGAGAAGGAAGTGGCTGGGATCTGGATGTAAAATGAAAAATAAAAACATCAATATAATAAAAAAGAGGAATATAGGAATACCATATAAAATCAAATAATAGAAAAGGATAGGTTATTGAATATGCTTCTTAACTAAAAGTCTACTGTCATTCTAAAAGACTTCTTTAATTCATTTGTATAGAATATCATATATTTATACATAAATAATGTTATTTTTGATAAGTATGTATAGCAATTGATTTATTGATTCAAATTTAAAGTTATTTTTGATACATGTGTGTATGTATGTTTCTACTCTAATATGTGCTGTTAGACCCGTACAACTCATTTACAAATGTATGGTTTACTTCCAGTCGTGTTAAAAGCTGCTATTACAAACCTTTAGGATAATTAACCTATGCATGTTAATGGTTAATCATTCAGACTCATGGCCATGTGAGATACTAGTCTAGTTTATCACAGAAATCTACACCTTGGTTGAACAGATAGTAAATCTATAGAAAGAACAATGTTTGCCTATTTGGATTTATGATAGATATTATAGATAGATAGATAGATAGATAGATAGATAGATAGATAGAATTACACATTATATAAATATGAATAGATTGATAAATGGTCCTCAAAATTTTCAGAAACCTACATAATGTGCCATTTAAAAATGTTTTTATTACTTTAAGGCCTTTTTGACTTGAGACATGTCAGCTTCTGGCTACACACCCAGCCTACCTCTATGAAAATGATGAGCACTATAATATCTTCTTTTGGAGATAGCTTCATTAATGGTAAGCTAGCTACTGGGCAAAAGTGCCCCAGATGACTCTACAGACTATATCTTCACAATTATGTCTGCCAGATATACTGGGCCAAAAAGGTAAAGATGATGTTTCACTTTTGTATAGAAAGAATGGGTGACTGACCAGGCAGTTGACTGTTTGTGTTATCTCTTAGATTTGGAAGCAACTTGCCTGTCCTTCCTACTTAAGCAATAATTTTAATCTTTCTCAAGTCTCTGATGGGACTTGATAGTTTCACAGTTAGGCTTAAGTTGTTTAGGATTTAAGAAAAATGTTTTTGAAGTTGAAAAATTCAAGATACTTTAGAGAATGGTTTAGTTACAAAACTTTATACTCACCTAGATAGAATAGATAGTGTTTTCTTCAAAGTTTCCCAATATAAATGAGCTAAAAATTTTAATGTAACATTTACATATGGCATTCCTAATTGTTTCATAGCTGTTCTTACTGATGTAGTTTGTTATAAATAGATTAAGTCCATATGCATTTGGAAAAAGAGGAGGATAAACACAAATTGAATGTTTTCATTTGTTTGTTTTAGTTTGAAGTAATATCAATGAATTTTATGTTTTTATTTTTAATTGAAAACCGATTCCCAAACAGTATTACACAGAATGTAATTTTTCTTTGTATAAAATTTAAGCAATAGGATAAAACCTTGAAATAATCACCTCCTTTTGAAATGACACTTTGTTCAGTTTAAGTTTAGCCACAAGCTCTTTACTCAATTATATGCATGAGATCCTATACTTATGTATTTTCGATGAAGTTGAACTTATATACATGTATTATATGTATATTAAATAAAAAAGAAAAACTTATTTCCTAAAATGTAATAAAACTATTGTGATTAGAAGAAAAAAGTGAAAGCTTCTATTTTGACTCCTTTGATGGCTATTGTATAACCTCGTTAAATAGAAATGATGGGAGGAGGGGCTAACACCTGTGTTAGGAAAAAAAACATCAGGCTGATTGTTCATATCTGAATAAATTAAGAAATTGCACACACACACACACACACACACACACACACACACACACACACACACAGATGGGTGGGAGTGTCAGGATGAAAGTTGAGTAAGCTATAACCCTGAAAACATGACCTCATCCCAGCAAACTACTGGGCCCAATCTCCTAGAAATCCCACAGCTCCAAAGCCTTTACCACCACTTTAGGATCAAGTACTCAAACACATGAGTCTATGAGAGAAAATTTACACACCAACCATTATAATTCCCATGAAAGTGCATTTTAAAATGAGCACAGCTAGCAATACCCCAAGCCCCATTACATTCCTCCTTTCTTTGCATGTGATATTCTGTCAAATGAAATTCCATTATACTCCCATTTTCTATAATAAACCACATTATGCCCTACACAAACTCATATACTTGGCTACACCAACGGCAAAGTTCATTTATGTTATCTGCAGTGGCCAATGTTCTTATATACTCTCTTCTGTTGTTGTTGTGGTTGTTATTGTTGTTGTTGTTGTTTTCTTGTGGATGGAAGCTGTTGTCATTGTTTTGGTTTGGATTTTTGTTTTGGTGTTTGTGAAGCAGGGTCAATCTATATAATTCTGGTTGATCTAACTCTCTTTGAAAACTAGGCTAGCATGAAACTCACAGAACTCCATCTTCTTGCCACAACTGCAGGGATGAAAGACATGCACCACTTTAGCATGTATTACATTCTCTGCTTAAACGTGGGCTGATTCATAATATCTCTAAACAAAGGTTTCGCAGTAGTGATTTTTTTTTTCTTCTTGGTAAGAGAAATGCTATTAGACCTCAGCTTAATTGAACTGCAATAATTATCTATATCCAAGAAAGACAAAAACCACACTCATTTTAACCTAAAATTCAGTGGTGGCTAACTTTTTTATTATTTAACTCTCTAGAATCTATATTATAATTCTAGCTACTCCATTAGCAATCACAATGCCTTAAACAGGTACTGATATTATCACTGGCAAAACAAGACTTAGAGACCAATGCAAAAAGAAACAAGTAAACAAAAACTACAGCAGTAAAACATAGCAACAACACAACAAAACAAACAAAAAACAAAAAGCCTTAGGAGGAAGAGAGAGAGAGAGAGACAGAGAGAGAGACAGAGACAGAGACACACAGAGAGACAGAGAGACAGAGAGAGACAGAGAGACAGAGACAGAGAGAGACAGAGACAGAGAGACAGAGACAGAGAGACAGAGACAGAGAGAGGTCCTTTGCACCAGGTAGGTATTAACCAGGTTGTGTGGTAGAGCTTATTCTACTAGAGTAAGATCATCACCATCATGAATTAAGGTAAACACTAAGAGAAATCAAGGTCAAGCAAAGTATTTAGCTCATATGAAGCATACAGAGTAATTGCTTAAAGAAAATTAAAATAAGTTTAAAGAGCCAAGGGCTCCTCCAAGATCCAAGTGATGCCTGAGCACCAGACACTCAACTCTCTTTGAAAGTTAATAGACAAACAGTTACTTCTGGTCAACTGCATGGTCTTAAACACCTGAGTAGAATGTTTAAACAAAGATGTAAATGGTTGACCTGCTCTTTTAGTAGTTCAAGGAATCACACTTCCCAGACAACAGGCTTAAATTCATATGAGATACTATTTCAACAAATATTTACATTTGAATGTTTAAGGTAAGAATCAAATGGTGGGTGTGGTTAGCTCTCTCTCTCTCTCTCTCTCTCTCTCTCTCTCTCTCTCTATATATATATATATATATATATATATATATATATATATATATATATATATATATATATGTCTGTGTGTGTGTGTGTGTGTGTGTGTGTGTGTGTGTGTCTCCCCACTAACACCTAGGGGTGATGTTATGCTGTGATTATAGTGACTCTATCAGCTATAACTTTGCTTCAAAGTGAATCCTGGGTTAATCACTCTTCAGTACACGTTGATAAATCACAGATAATATCCTACATAGAAGTCCGAAGAATAGAGGCTCTTGAGATCCTATTCTGGCATTCTAATGGAAATTAATTTAAACAGTTGACAATGTTCTTTATTCTGCTTTGTCCTGGTTCTCTCACTATGACTTTGATACTAGCCTTAATGCTAATTTGTGCAGATCTTACTGGGATGAAGTTTTTCTCAAAGAGCTCTAATTTACCTTCCTCTTATCACTTTTAAATATACTTCTCACTCTTTCCTCTTTCCAGGCACATAACAAAAGTTTTCTTTCCACCCTTTAAAATATTGATGCTCTTTTGAAATATCCTAGCCTTCCCACTGGAAAACCACACCAATATCCTCACCAATGACCCACAACTATTAGGAAAAAGCCAGATTTTGTCATTGCCTCACCTCTCTAAAATGACAACAAAGTTCTATCTTCAGAGGGGGAAGTGATGAAGAAGAAGATAAGAATGGGACAGGTTGTTGAGAGATGGAACCTCCTTTCGTATCATAAAACTTCAAAATAAGTGACTCTTGTCCTGTTTGGCAGGGACCCAGAAATGCCTGGACTGTTTTCCAAATAATTTTAAGGTTGCTTCTTCTGAAGAAGAAAGCTACAGCCAAGAAAATGAAGTATTTTGCCTGAGTAGAAACTTAACATTCCAGTTAGGTAGGTCAATCACCTGACAAAAGAACCTCTCAGAAATATAGGTCCACAATATGCTATGTTTAAGTGATGGGAGGAATCATTATCTCTTCAATGAAATGATGCACTTTTCCTTACTGAGTTAGACAATTGTCTAAGTAATTTTCTGAATTAGTCAGACAAGTGTAACTTTTTCTTTTCTTCTTTTTAACCCTTTTCAAAACACATTTTCCCTAATGTGTTGGGTTCCCCTCTTTCTCCAAATCTCTCACTTTCCACCCACAGTGTAGCTGCTTTTTGAACCTGTGGCTGACCTCTCTGCCAGCTCAATTCAAATAGCATGGCCTTTTGTTTTTTCTTTTTCATTCACCTCAGTTGGGTAGGTGCCAAAGTTACAACTTGCCTAAGCTGCAGGCTTTCTTTTAACCTCTAATGCCATTGTTGTTGAACCTCTGCTTGAGGTCATTCTTAAATTCTATCACTAACAAGACTAAGAAACTCAAAAGACTACTCTGGTTCCCTATCATCAGTCGCATTAAAAATGTAGAGTCTGCCAAAAATTTCCCATATTTACCTTCTCTTTAACCATCAGCCACAAATGTAAACAGAAGACAGCCCCAACTGAAAGCATCCAAAATTTTTCTAACACTCTTCCCAGTCTTTAAGATTCCTCAACTATTTACTAATAATTGCATTTAGTGTCTCTAATTTACATTTTTTCAATCATTAGAATTCTGATATAACAGTAAAAGATGACAGTAATCATTCATTAAAGTGAACAAGGAGTATTCTTTTGTCTTAAATATTATGAAGAATTCCAAGTGATCTGAAACAACTATAATATACTCATGCTGAAACAACAGGAGTATTATACAAGAGTTTCTATATAAAAAAACAAAGAAACATGGTATTAAAACAAGGAAATAAATAGGCTATGGTTGTCATAATAAATGAGAAGTATCTAAGACATAGGAAAAACAGATAAAATTGTAATCACCATATAAGACAAAAAACTAGAAATATTCAAGCTGAAGTATAAGGAAGAATTATTCAACATTTCTTCAATAAAATTAATGGAAAAAGTTTGATAAAATAGTTGCAATTTTTCTTTTAAAAAAGAAATCATTAATTTATATTTTACCATTACTGTTTATATACTGGTCAGACATATAAGTATAAATTTGCTGGTAATTCAGAATATGAATATAGTAATAGAATACATTACATAGGCCATTGGGTGAATGAATTCAATGAACGTAAGCCCTTCAATGTTACAATGTACAGTGGAAGAGTGATAATTTCTCCCAAACATTCCTTGACAGTAGAATCCCAGGTACATTGAAAGAAAAGAAATAATTAAATAAAGCTGAAGGAATGGAGGAAGAAAAGAGAGGAGAAAGGGAGGAAGGAAGGAAGGGAGAGAGAAAGAAAGAAAGAAAGAGAGAGAGAGTAAGAAAAGAAAGATGAAGTACAAAATATAAAATATAGTGGTCAGAGAAATATAATATAAAGCCTAAGACTAAACCCTCAAAACTGCTACAGCTTTGCATCTGATCAGTGAATAATTTCATTTTCTCTCAAACTCAGAAGGTAATCCTAATGTGCTATCAGATTTGAGGAATAAACACAACACACTGATTCTACATTCTGACACTCCTCCAAACTTAGTGTGAAGAATACCATACCCATCTGGTGGATGATATTCAGCCAAAGAAAAATGTAGAAGGTAAGAAAAAGTGTATCTTTCCATACTCACATTAAATAATGGAATTGAGTGTTCTCTGTCTGGTTTTTAAATACAGTTACTTGCCTGCTTAACCTCTTCATTTATTTTGTTTTCTGGATGATTTCTTTTTGTTTGAAATGTGTGGTTTAGGCCTCTATTCTTGTGTCTCTGACTCAGAAGAATGACAACTGTACATGTAACTAGAAAAAAAAGAGTCACTTTTTCTTAGGGATTTTTTTTTATTTCCTGAAGTAGAGGCTCAGTGATTTCTTCTATTAAACAGTTTACATAATTCCTCAGTTTGAGCTCTTGAGAGATGTAGAAGCAATAGGAGATAAGTAGGTATGTGACTTGAGAGGCTGCTACAGAGATGATAGGATAGATGATAAATATAGATACCAGATAGATGTGAAATAATAGATAAATGATAGATGGAAATGTATATGCATACACAGTTTGTGTGTGTGTGTGTGTGTGTGTGTGTGTGTGTGTGTGTGTGTGTGTGTGTGTGTGTTGGGGGGGGGAGGCAAATACTGCCACAGTAAATCCTCATAAGACTGGCTTCTTGGTGTACCAGCAGTGTGGCTCCGAACTAATTGTAGCACCAGGATACCTGCAGTGTCAATCTCTGTCCCAAAGGAAAGATATGAGGATCTGTGGGGCAACTGCTATCAATCCAGATGTGTTAGAGACAGAGAACTTGTAAGTGTGATGCCAAACAGGAGAAGATAAATTATATATGCCAACTCCAGAAAAGAGATTGACTCTTATCCTCTTGTTTCTCTTCACAGTAGACCCACCATTAAGTGGCTGGTATTTGTTCACCTCACGGATGGACGTTCCCCAAGTAAGGCCCCTCACATTTAACATGCTGATCTCTACACTTCCTTTAGAAAGTGAGCCTCAAATAATATATTTATATATTTCCAGACATCTCTTAATTCAGCTAAGTGGTTATTACAAATTAACCATCACCTAATCTTATACATTTTATATTTTTGTTTGTGTCCTAGGATTTGAAGTTGCTTTATTCTTTTTCTAGTTTGTTATTATTATTTTAGTAGAAGCTTGGAGCCACAATGAGGCTTCTAAACATAAGCAGCTATTACTACCCCATCATTATACAGACTTAAAATATTTAGCTATGTCATGTCTCCTTTATTCAGTTATCTGTTAATAAATCATTGCACTTTCCTGGCTTTTAAAATACAACTCAGCAAAGTAAGCAGATTTTCTAATTTTCTCAGGAATGCAAGTTATGTATCTGGCTTGTTTGCATTCATTTCAGTATAAGCCAGCTGCTTTCGTATCTACTGTTTGTCAATAAGTAATTCAACAAAGTCTTCCTCACTTCCAAGTTTCCACTGTTCTTGCATTTTTCATGTTAATGACAGGTTTTTTTTAAATGAGTTGAGGATTTAATCCTTTTTCTGAGTCATTAATTTCACACACCTCGTGATTTATTAAGCACTCTATATTCCTTGGTAATAATACTGATTCTGGGCTTTATGAATAAAACCTCTTGCTACTCTTTGCCAAGTAAACTTAACCATTGCTATATTTTACTTTGATTTCCTTTTCTCTTTATGAGACTGTTGTAATTCATTTCTTTAATAACACTCAAGCTGAGTAAAAGTTAAGAATATTTTTAGTACATGCATTTTTAATTTACATGAACTTTTCAGTTTAGAGCAGTTGAATACTTTTTTTTACCCAAAACACATGAATCTTTAACTTTAAATATTGAAAGATAAGTCATTTTCTTCTGATATATTTGCTTTAAATATTCTTTTTTATTCAAAATTCTTAAAAGAGGATTTAAACTTTTAAAATATAATGATGTCTCACACTTAATATATTTGTAAGTTGAATATTTTATCTATGTAGTTACACTTCACTCCCACAATAATTTTTATAGAGGAAATTGAGATGATTTTATTGTATCGCATAAATGTAAAATTATACTTTAAATATACTTTGTTAAATAAAATATAAATAAATAATAATTCTGAAATATTTTTTCTTTTAAATATGATATCTATGTTGTAGAGATATATTCTAAACTGTTGTGAATATGACTTTTAAATGCTATATTATTTTTCTTTTTTCATAGCCTTTATTGGAAATGTGTTGACTGATTATTAATATTTAATATTAATTTATTCTTTTATACTTCAACTATTACTCCTTGACCAGCTATATACACAAATAACCACACTGAGAGACTAGGATATATTTAATTATCCATGAGCACAATACTGAGCAATTATTACTCCAAGCTAGTAAAGCTTCCTCCAACTCAGATTTCCAATATTATGTTTGCTTTTTACTCGTCTCCTTAGGATGGTTTATTTCTCCTGGTGTTCTCCTGGTCCTCTCCACATACATCCTTCCTCTCCTTCCTATTTTTTCTCATTGCCTCACTGGTCTAGGATGTCCCACCATATTCTTTGTCATTGCTGGACATTGGCTAGTTGGTTTTTATTGCCAATATAGAGAACAAATGTTGACATGTTTACACAAACTTGAGACAGAAGATACTTAGAATAAGCATCACAATAACATCCAGATTTAAACCAGATAGTGGAATAGAGAAATCAGCCTTTGTAAAAACAATGGTAAATTTTACACAGTCCACAAGACCATTATATCAACAAATGCGTTACTTGACAATCACAAATATGTTAAAAATACATTGTCTTCACTATAATCCCTACATTTTCCATTCTTTTTCCCATCCCCATCATCCTCCTAGGCCCTATAGTTTCTTTCTTCACATAGTATATTTTGTTGTGTTGTTTTTGGGAACCACAGGATAGAGGTCCTGTATTTCTTCTTTTTAATTTGTTATTTTAAATTTGTTCACTTTAAATCCTGATTGTAGCCCCCTGCTCATCACCTCCCATTTCCATCCTCTCTCCCTCATAGCTTCTCATGCTCTCCTCTAGTCCTATGAAAGATGAGGCCTCCTCTCCTAACATTTGACCCCAGCCTACCAAATCTCATCTGTACTGCCTGAATCCTCTTCCTCTGGGCCTGATAAGGCCAACCCACCAAAGGGAAGTGATCAATGTTTGGGGGTCAGAGTCATATCAGAAGTAGTCCCTACTCCCCATATTATGGGACCCACAAAGAGAATCTGCTGCTTATCTACTACATCTGAGCAAAGGGTCTAGGTACACACCAAGCATAGTCCTTGATTTCTGGATCAGTCTCTGTGGCACCACCCTCCTCTGCAGGGATTTGTTGTCTCCATTGGTCTCCTTATGGATCTCCTGATGACTCCAGGTCCCTCTATATCCCAACTATTCCAAAAGACTCCCTGTGGTACACCCTGGACTTTAGTTGCCTGTCTCAGCATCTACTTGGATACCCTGCTTGGGGAACTCTTTCAGAGGACACCTATGTTAGGCTCCCTTCCTGTTCCTTCTTTCAATAGATCTCTCCTAATATCTATTCTATTTGACTTTATGCATGATAATTAAGCATTCTCCCTAGGATCTCCCTTGTTATTTAGTTTCTTTAGGTATGAGCATTGTACTGTGGCTATGCTGAATTTGTGGCTAATATTACAAATTCCATGAGTATATACCATGCCAGTAGTTCTGGGTCTGTGTTACCTCACTCAGGATAATCTTTTCTAGTTCCATCCATTTCAAGATTTCCTTGTTTTTAATAGCTGAGTAGTATTCCATCATGTAAATGTACCACAATTTCTTTATCCATTCTTCAGTTAAGGATATAGGTTATTTTCAGATTCTGGTTGTTATGAATAAAGTTGCTATGAACATAGTTGAGGAAATCGAGCATGTTAGAACATCTTTTCTGTATATTCCCAGGAGTCATATGGCTGGGTCTTTAGGTAGGACTACTCCCAATTTTCTGAGAAAGAGCCAGATTGATTTCTAAAGTGGTTGTGCAAGTTTGCACTCTCAACATCAATAGAACAAAGTTCCCCTTCCTCCACATTCTATCCAGCATGTGCTGTCACTTGAGTGTTTCATCTGAGCCATCCAGATAGATGAAAGATGAATTCTCAGAGTCATTTTGATTTGTATTTCTCTGATGACTAAGGACACTGAGCATTTCTTTAATGTTACTCAGTCACTTATATTCCTCTGTTGAGATTTCTTTGTTTAACTCTCTGCCTCATTTTTTAATTGGATTAATTGCTTTGGTGGTGTTTAATTTCTTGAGGTCTTTATATACTTAGATATTAGCCCTCAATCACATGTGGGGCAACAAAATATATTTTCCCAGTCTGTAGGCTATAATTTTGTTCTGAAAACCTTTGCCTTAAAGAAGATTTTCGATGTCATGAGGTCCTATTTATTAATTTTTGACCTTAGTGTCTGAGCTATTGGTATTTTGTTCAGGAAGCTGTCTCCTGTTCCAGTAAGCTCAAGGTTCTTCCACAATTTTCTTCTTACCAATTTAGTGTGTCATGATTTATGTTGAGATGAGTTTAGTTTTGTGCAGAGTTATAAATAAGGGTCTACATGCATTTTTTTTATAAGTAGACATCCAGTTAGACCAGCACCATTTGTTGAAAATGCTATCTTTTTTCCATTGCGTAGTTTTGGCTTATTTTTCAAAATCAAGTGTACATAGGTGTGTGGGTTTATTTCTTGGTCTTCCCTTCTATTTCACTGATCTACCTGTTTGTTTCTATACCAGTGCCATGCTGAAGGCTTTTGTTAGGGTTCCCCCTGAGGCCTTCTCAGGATGGTAGACAATGGGTCTTAGAGCCTGCACCTGGCTTACCTCTGCTGGGTTCCCTTTCTGTGTCCCAGTTTGGTCAGGCAGGAGAGAAGCAGGCTGAGAAAGCATCAAGTTGAAAGCTGCTTGGATGCCCCTCAGTCCTCCTCGGTATGGTGGATAATGTGTGTTGTGGATGAAACCTCATTCACCTCTGTTGTTTTTCTTTCTGTGACCCAGATGGGCCTGGTAGGTAAGCAGCCAGCAAGTGGAGAGAGGTCCAAGCCCAATGTTGCTGGCTAGACCCACAGGCTCTTTCAGGTTGTAAGTTAATATGGGTTGTGGCCTGTGCCCTACTCACCTTTGCTTGTTAGTTCTCTGTGTCCCAGGTGGGCCAGGCTGGTAAGTACTACTTGGGAGAAGAGACATCCAAGCCCAAAGCTGTTCAGGTATGCCACAGGTCTCTTCAGGATAGCATCTAATGTGGTTTGTGACCCTCTCCTGACTCAATATTCCAGACTTTGTTTTGCTGCACAGATCTTCTGGTCCCCAGGGTGCTTGAAGCTTGTAACTCCCAAATTCTGAGGACGTACAGCTATGATGGGTGGGGGAAGCTGGCTCTGATCTTCCCCAACTCCTTCTCTTCAGTTGGTTTCACAGTCTCCGATCCTCTGCTCCATAGATGGGTACACATTCTATGCTGCCATCTTGCAGTATCCCCTATTAATTATCACCATGAATTAGAATTAAAACTTGTCTGATCTCTAATTGAGTTTAATTACTCAAATCCATGATGATACACTTTCTGTTAAATATATATACATATATATATATATATATGTGTGTGTGTGTGTGTGTGTGTGTGTGTGTGTGTGTGTGTGTGTGTGTATAAAGAAAGACATGGATAGATAGATAGATAGATAGATAGATGATAGGAAAATGAATAGGTATTTTTCTTTGTTATCCAAAGTTCATGGCTTGACACTTTAAATAAGAAAAAAATATTAAAAGCAAGTAAATTTATTTTAGTTTTAGTTTTAGTTTCAGAAATGAAGAGACCAACCCACCACCATTACCACTCCCACCAAAAATATACAGAGGAATCTGCATTTTCAGTATTTTGTCCTTTTCTCCTTGTTGGTTGGTTGTTTGGTTTGGTTTGAACTTGGAACCTTTAGTACTTTAGTCAAAGGGTCTGCCAGTAGGCGGAACTCAGGCTTGAGAACTGGATAGAGAATAAATCTTTACAAATCCTGCTTGATGCCTGCTGGGAAAGAAGCCCTGAAACACATGAACAGCCGTGTCTTGCACACTATGCTGGAAATACAGACAGTCATGGTTGTATCTTTCTATTAAGTCAGAGTTTACTTAATAACAACAAATGCAAAGTTTTGGTTATTCAATGATAGTAATTCATCATGTAATTTAGCTACCTTGGTACCCTGGTCAAGGTTAATGTAAGTTCATCCATTCCAACCTTAATTACTAATATCATCTCTCAAATCACACACTACACAGCTAATATATCTCTACATCCACATATGCATATTTGAGTTACAGATTGAACACAAGTTAAAGAGGCTTCACCATAGTACCAAAGGCCTCCAAAGAGGGTTGAGAAAAGTTGAATTAGGTAAGATAATGAACCAGATAAGTGTCTGGAGGGAGCAACAAAATGCAGGTTTGAGAACAACTTTACAGATCTGAGCTGTGAGATGAAAGGCCAAAAAGGGTTCTAGCGGGAAATGGGTCAAGAGCAAATCTGTCTGAACTGGTGGATTAACAAATAAGAGATTGATATGACATGGGAAGCCAAGTTATGTTGTGGAGTCCTCAGTCTTTGATCAACACACCAGTTTATCAGCATTAGTGTTGGGTGTTTAGTCTTTTCATCTAGTATGTATTTGGACCTACTTTGTCTAACATAAATTTTAATATGCCATGTGTTCCCTATAGTTTCAATTCCTACCAGTAATCTTAGAGGTTGGCTACCTTTCTATGTCCAGGAATAAGCTACTTATTAGCCTGTGTTGGATAGGTGATGCTAACAGATGGTGCAGACATTAGGTACATTAACTTACTAAAAATGGGAAAAAGGTTGCTTTAAATTGGAATCTCTTCAGGCAACATACATCCTGGGGGAAAAAAATCACTGCTTTATGCAGTATAGAATAACCTAATGAGGGGCATAGCCACCAGCAGTCATCACAGTGAGTTCTCATCATAAATGAAAAAAGAATAGAAGATGTGTGAAAAATACAGATGGCTTAACACACTTATGGGAACATGATTAGGTAGAGTTTTTAGAATACTTAAGGCAGATATTATTCTGTAAAGTCATAATCGATATGCTTGAAGCATTGTTTTTAATGTATTTGTTCATGATGAGCTTATTAAGTGGATGGGACACACCTTGAAGATACACATGAGACTCCACTGCTGTTCATGTTATGTGTTCTCAACTAGCAGCATTTGTATTTGACTCAAATATTATACCAGATCATTTCTCTATTTTAAAACAAAAATAGTATAATTTTAACTTTAAATCACATATACTTGTGAGGGAAGGAGGAGAATGAAGAATGAAAAGTCTGAAGATGTTTTTATTGCTACCGTACAGGCAAGGCTTCACAACTGCAAACCCTTCCTAGAAGTGCTATTCTTTAGAATGAAAATACAGTCCACAGAAAACGACTTATTTGCAGAGGTTCCGGGGAAAGAACATACTTTGAACAACAATAGTGAGTATAGGAAAGGAGATTTCCAGGTCCTGATTTAGTAATGCAGGCAACTGTTAAAATCACCTAATCTCTTTTTTTAGACAGGAAGGTTGGCAGGAGATTTCCTTACCAACAACAAATTTGTCTCCTGGCAGTCGTGATTTGTAGCAGCTGCTGCAAATCAGTAATAATTTGGGATCATTCCACTGCACAGGTGTGGAAAGCCCAGAACTTAAGAGCTTTGCAAACTTTGCACTGCACTTAGCAGTAATGAACAACTTGAGCAACCACTTCTCCCCCGCCCCCACTTAGGATTTATTGTTATTTCAAAGTCCAGAAGTCACTCTTTTTCAGGATCAAATGATTGGTAAGATAAACATGACTGCAGATTATTACTTATAGTCTCATATCACCCTCGGTTGGAGAAAAGTATGTATTGAGGTGTGGTTTTATTTATGAAACTTTCATAAATCTTTAGTAAAAGTTGGTAAACAAAGAATCCTGCTTCTCTTCACAGCTAATATCCAACATAGCTCATTCCTGTTGTTCTCCTATGATGTTTAACATTCCATTTCTATAAATGCTAAGCAACTGCCAACTAAATGTCTTTTTTCTACTTAGAATTAATGTCCTCATTCAGGAACAAATAGGTCAATATGATCATCCTATTCTAGTATATTATCACTGTAGCTGATGGACTAGCCCTATGCTATTACAGTGAATTCTAAAGTATTCTCTTATTTACATATAATTTATCCTTTAAAGAATTTGTTAAAAATTTTAAGTGATGACGTTTACCTCTGCAAATATATATCCAAAGAATGAACATATCAATAGACACCATGAATTCTCATTATTGGCTATTATAATTCTTCCTTATCAAGTCACATCCCAGGAATTAACATATCCTTATGGACAAGAATTCTCATTATTGGCTATTATAATCCCTTCTTATCAAGTCACTCTGAAGTTCAACTATTAATCAATAGTCACATTAGAATTTTCTATTGAGAAACCAGTTAATTGTCTCTGTTTTTTTTCTACCATAAAAACATCAATTGCAATTTAATCTCTCCTCATGAGTATCAATGTTTATTTTGCTGTTGTGTGTGTAAGAGAGATTGAGGAACAGATAAATACACACACACACCACACACACACACACACACACACACACACACACACACACACACCACGAGAGAGAGAGAGAGAGAGAGAGAGAGAGAGAGAGAGAGAGAACAAGAAGGAGAAGGAGGAGGAAGAGGAGGAAGAAGAGGAGGAGAAGGAAGAAGAAGAAAAAGAAGAAGAAGAAGAAGAAGAAGAAGAAGAAGAAGAAGAAGAAGAAGAAGAGGAGGAGGAGGAGGAGAAGAGGAGGAGGCGGGAAGCGGGAGTGGCAAATGCAACGCAAGCGCCAGAAACATGAATGTATGTTACACTTAGTTACATTTTACAATTTCTTCAAAGCACCATTTAACAAACAGAAGACAATCTTGGATAGCCCTGGGCATCATGTAGTATTACTCCTTTTTTCTCTTGTTTTTCTTGTTTTTTATGAAAATGACTCTCATTGAACTTTCTCAGCAGTATAGGCTGACTGCCAAAGTCCTAAAGATCTACTTGTATCTACTCCCCAGTGTTGTGATTGTAAACACATTCCATGATGCCCCACTTGTATTTACATGGGTTCCTGCATTGAATCAAATTCCTCTGCTTTAAAAGCAAGGATTTTACCGTGATAGCAATATGCACAGCCCTGCCTATATCTAATATGTGCACTAATTTTTAGCAGGTAGTATGCTAGTTTTCTACATCACTGGAAGAACACATTACTTTGGTTATATTCTATTCAATTTATGCAGTACAAAAGCTACGATGATATAAAACTATCATTTGTCATGTAGTAGCTTTATTTTTGATATATAATATTATTTTATTTAATTCATAAGGAAAACGTTATTGCTGCTTCCAATTCCAAAAGTGAATCCAAACGATTTGAGATAAAAGCTTTAAGGCTTGGATCTTCTTGTTTTTTTGGTCTTAGTTTAATTTTGAATTCGTATAAAAATTATATAGTGTAGCACTACATGCTATAGTTACAGAAGACATACGTAAATCATTTGGACATGCTATGTTTGATAAATGGTGCTTTGAAGAAATTTTAAAATGTAACTAACAGTGTAACATACATTTGCATGTCCTCATGTATTTATTATATATTCTTTAAAGATAAGTTCAGCCATCATTTTTAAAATGTTATGTAGAACATTGCTATGAGTATAAAAGGAAAACAATACTAAGTCTCTGAGGATGATCTGGTAATAATGTTTATATTTACCAGACATTGATGGTTCACATTTTACATTGATTTGTGGTGCAGGCAGCAATAGCTGGTCAAAAAGAATGCAATTAACTAGTTGGCCACATATAAATAAGTTGACATTTGTAAACATTTTTTATATTGCTATGTACTGCTGTCAATTACTCTCCCATGTGGCATGGATTTCATGTGTGCTTATGGTTATAGACTCTAAGGAAGCAACTCTCATACATTTTTATGATTCAATATTCTTTTCTCTTGTGATTGGCAAAGACAGAAAATGCTATAATTCTGAGCACCTTCAATCTAGTGGATTTTATAAATACTGTGTTAAAAAAAAACAGGTCTGGGGAAGGGCAATTGGATGAAAGAAGGAGGTAGGAAGGGGGAAACAGGGAGATACAAGTGAGGGGATAAGTCAGGATTTAATTGGAATAAATTATAGTAAAATGATAAAAAACATATTCAGAGCTAACATAATGACTTATACTTCAAATGCCAAGTTTTATAATAAATAACACAAAAATAACTTTGAAAAAATTTATAAGTATATATAATAGTATTAAAATGATTTATGTGAATTTCATGTCTGAATTTGTTGTAACATAATTAGAAACAAACTTTTCAACAATTATAAGCTATTTTTAAAATGCATTTTATAATTTAAATATAAAAATAATTTTATATGTTATTTCTATAGTATATATTAATGTATAAATAAATGGGAATTTTATTCAAAATTTCTTAATTTATAAATCATGCTTGCCCAGTACACTTAAATTACAGAGCAGAACATGAGATCTTTAGTGTCAGGACCCGCACTACGTTCATTGGGTAAATCTAAACAAATCAGCTTCTACTACCTGTTATACTTATTAGAACTTTGGAAACGTGAAGAGTGTCACTGAGGCAACATATTAAAACAAGATTTCCCAGAAACATCAAACCTAAAAACATCAATCAAACTTGAAAACATTATCCTAACTCTGTTTCACAATATTGTTCACTATGTTTTTGGTGTTTTAATCCATCTATTTAAATGACTTTTCATTGGTCTCTGTACTCAGGAGATACAACTTTTGCCTTTTACTTTGAAATCATAATCTAAAAGAAAACTATAAAATAACGGTAATTTATAATGCTAAATTAGACCTGGATTCATCCATGATTCCATCAAAGGGACATATACAGTTAGATATATTATATAATATTTATATAAAATTCAAGCAATTTCTTGACATATAAAATGAGATTATAATTGCTTTAAATTATAGAATTTCCATTAGAATTACATAGAGATGTAAGCAAAATACTGTAGATCTTCAAGCATTTCTTCACTATCATGTCAGGGTTGTAACTAACAATTGACTAGAGTTTCCACAAAATAGTCTAGATTACTTGTAAGTACAAAATATATATGCATCCAAAGCACTCTGGGAAAGCATGTCCGCATATCTCTGACATTTCTGGTACACATGGTTTATTGATCTTCTTGTGTGAATTAAGTCATAGTTTGCATCAAATTTAGAATCTAGGAACAAAATTTTCTTCAACATACCTTCCTCTTGGAACACAATGATTATATGTATATTAAACCCTTTCATATATATTCCTGAGTCTTCAGATGAGTGTCCATTTATGGATTTCCATGTTAGTTCCCATATAGTGCAAGAAAAAGTACATCACACAAGGATTAAGTAAAGTACTGATATATATGTACATATATATGCATATAGATGATAGAAGGATAGATAGATAGATAGATAGATAGGTAGATAGATAGAAATATGATAGATATATAGAGTTAGAATGGCATTAGGAGGCACTTGATTACTTTGCTATGCTCTTTTATCCAACTAATAATAGAAGGTTTTTTCCATAAAGCCCATAAACTGAATAACTAGTCTCAAGGTTAATTGCCTCATTAATAGTATTCTGTATAGGTTCCATATCATGGTGTGGGCCTTAAATTCAATCAAGTAATAGTTAGTTACTTCCATAAGACTTGTGTTACTATGTTACCCATATTTATTGCAGGCTGTTCACAGTTTTAAATTGAAAGTTTGTGGCTAGATGGAATTAATGATTACTTTTATCCACTAAAAATAGGTATAGTACATTTTAGCACCATGAATAATAACCAATAGGAGTGAATCTACTGTTTAAGTACCACCTCAAACTCTACATGATTAATGGCATATGTAATTAGTATCTTCACAGTAGAGTCATACCACCAGATTGTAGAGAGTAACTGATAGTAATGGCAATAGCCTGTACATTTGAGGGTGGAGGCTTTAGAGGGGCCTTTTGGTCAATATCTCAATAAAAGATAAACCATTATTGGTACAGTAATATCTTAGGGTTTTATTGCAATGAAGAAATAACATGACAGAAGCAACTCTTTTTTTTTATTAATTTATTCTTATTACATGTCAATGCTTATCCCATCCCTTGTATCCTCCCATTCTTCCCTCCCTCCCATTTTCCCCTTGTTCGTCTCCCCTATGACTGTTCCTGAGGGGGACTGCATCCTCCTTTGTATGCTCATAGTGTATCAAGTCTCTTCTTGGTAGCCTGCTATCCTTCTTCTGAGTGCCACCAGGTCTCCTTCTCCAGGGGACAGAAGCAACTCTTAAAATGGAAAACATTTCACTGTGGCTGGCTTACAAATTCACAGGCTTAGTCCATTATTGTCATGGCAAGAAATATTGTGGCATCCAGGAGGACATGGTGCTGAAGAGTTCTACATCTTGATCTTTGGGCAAAAAAAAGGAGGCTGTGTGCTACTGGTGTACCTTGAGCATATATGACCTCAAAGCCCACTTCCACAGTGATACACTTTCCCTAACAAGGCCACACCTCCTCCAAGAAGGCCACACCTTTGAATATTGTCACTGATTATAGCCAAATATGAAAATACATGAATTTATGGAGGCCATACTTATTCAAACCACCACATGTGATTTTTTTCCTTGGTAATATATAAGATCTAAATAGTATTTTATCTCTGACATTATATAGTAACTCCATTTAAGCAATTTTAGGAAACTTAGGCTGTAGTTGCCTTCTATAAGGAATTTCTGTATAAAATACTCTAATTTTTGTGCATCCCTTTATGCCCTCATTTCTCTGGTCCCCTTATCCATATATCCATCCAATCTTAATATTCTAGCTCCTTGCTTGTCCTTGTTAAAGATATTCTTTTTCCTTGTAAAACCCGCCTCCTCTCACCTAGCCCTTTCCTAGATACATAATCTCTGTGGAAATTGTATATGAAATACTACATTTTTTTTTGTATTTTTCTGAGAAAAAAATTATTTTCAATTGATATCAACAAGACAATCAATTAATTCATATAGAAATGTGCTAATCTCCCACAGTCCAAGACATGATAAAATATATTGAAGGTGACATCAATGGTTTTCATTCTATGTTGAAACAGAAGAGGGACTCCAAGGGAAAAGACCAAGATTCCTCCATTTTTACTGAGTCTAGAGACAACTTCACTTATGTATGTATTTGAAATCAGCTTAAAACAAGACCTGAAGCTATGCAAAGACTATGTCAAAGAGGTGAATAGAAAGAGTACAGGATCGAATCCCTTTAGGTGAGAACAGCCTCTGGACAGTAGCTAGTCACCATGGCCTGAGAATTCTGCAAATAGGATACCAGACATTCTGTGACAGGAAAGAGTGTCAGTTCTAGATGAAATGAATCAGATCCCTTTTCCTTCCTCAGTATCCTCAAATGAAGGTACACATGATCTACTTAATGTCCTCTACTTTGGGAATAGTCAAAGCTCATAAAGGGGAAGGACAAAACTAAACTACTTTACCAATTCAGCTTAAGAATGAATCCTGAACTATAAAGATCATCCTTAGCTGGTTAACATAGTCTAGCTTCTGTCATCCAATGCAGTTACACAGGCTTACTGGAGATGTTATAATTCAACATCATGTGAGGACTCTGTGAGTCTGACATATTGTGCTTGTATGCAGGCAAACTCCATTTTCTTAGTATTTAAATTAGTATTATCCATACTAAGGGAAGGGAAGTTCACATAACTTCTACATCACAAAATTCACAAAACTATTCATCTTTAACTCAATTATTTTTCCATATGAAATACACTCATTAAGTAAAATAATGCAAAAAATCTTCATGAATTCAATATTTTACATAAAATGTTTTCTTCTAATTTAAAATTCTCACTGGCTAGTGTTTCTAACCTTCCTCATTGAAGCATAGAAAGAAAATATTAATGGCTTAGACAGCAAATCTTTTATATGCTGGTAACTGTCTGCCTCACATATTGTCTTAATAATTGCAGGTGAATATTACTTTACTTCCAGACAAGACTGCGTAGTAAGCCAAACTAAGACATAAAGGATTAATTTCACCATCATCCTAGAAGTTTTAGCAGTGAAAGAGTTTCAACTGTTTACTATTAATAAAAGCATATTAAATGTGATCTGCTTAAGATCTTCCTGAGTGTCTGCATTCTGATAAATTGCAGTTCTTAGTTAGGATGATTGTCAGGACACCATTTCAACGCAATGAATCTTAATGACTCCACCATTGATTAATTGCTTGCCTAATTGTGAAAACTGAATTAAATAAATTAGAAGCAAGAAAAATCAATTTGTCAACATCAAAGCCCAATTAAGTTATAAAGTTGACAAATACAGCTCCCAAGTTTAGAAAAAAAAAACTCTGAATGTCTCTTGGTAAGCTCCAAATTTATTTAATTAGGAGGAAAGTTACATTTTATTCAGAATGTAGCAGTTACTATAAAAATATTCTGCTTGATTCTTTCCTTTTTAGGATCAAAATCAATCTCTCAAGGAGTTTCTCAGATTTAATCTTTTTTAAGGGCTCTTCCATTCCTATTCAATTACACTGTTCTTTTCCCTTGCTGTATTCTAGGCTTTAACATTTCATCTCATCATGCAAATTCAGGCTCATTAGCCTTTCACATGTGGCAGAAGAGCACCATTGCCTTTCTCTGTTAGGTCTGCAGAACAGTCATGTCTCCAACCTGGAGTTAAAGGTCTATGTTCAAATATTACAATTTTATCATTGATGCTTTGTAAATAACCAATGACATTACTCAACTGCCATAATGAATGTACTCACAATTACCATTTTTTCTAACATCATTTAGTTTCCTCCTGGCTGTTCAATAGAATTCTTGGTTGTGTATATCTTTGTGTGTGTGTGTGTGTGTGTGTGTGTGTGTGTGTGTGTGTGTGTGTGTGTACTATTATGAATTAAATTCAGTTCTCATGATAACTTTGTAAACTACTACCAAGCTATAACCTCAGCCTTATCAGAACACTTTTTGTACATAGCCTATAATTTTTTAGTAATATTTCTAAATAATATAGAGATACATTTTAAATATATATGAGATTTACTTTCATATACATTAAAAATGTCATCTTATTGCTCAAAATAAAAATGACAGTTTTTGAAGACACAATATTTATGTAACATATAAATATATCTATATTTGTCATACTGGTTCTGTTCTATAAATAACTTTGTGGATATTACTATAAAATGTTCATAATGTAATCATTGGTTTTAGAAAGGGACATTTTTTTTTTCACTTTTCTTTACATTTAATATCACATTCTTACAAATGGGCTACATTTTTATATACATTTGTATTGTTACACATAATACAATAAACTACCTACAGCAAGAAGAACCATGAAACAATCAAGAAAATATATATATATATATATATATATATATATGTATATATATATTCATAAATTCATAGTGTTTTGACAGCCTTGAAGAAAACATCTTTCCTATCTTGAGGAGTCTAAAATTCTAAATATAAATCAATATCTATCATATCTAATCATTATCAACTTAACACTTCTATCTAGACATAATTTTAATTTCATGTGCTATATTACAGATACTCTATAGGAATTTCTTAGGTAAAGAATTTACTTGTTGCTCTTTATGAAAACGATACACTTCTGCAGTAAGTATATTGTAAGAAAAATAAATTTGAAGAGTATATCTCCTACATGTATGCAACAGGTGAGTCAGGTTAAAATTATATTAGTAGGGTCTCATGCAACTTTGGTGGAACATATGCCCTTCATAGTGGAGATAAACATGAATTTGTTTTCATATCAAGTGTGGGATGTGAAACAGACTGTGTGAGGGAGTGTGATATTTGTCCACTGGAAACAGACCTGTGAGAGGGTGCACTCTGTACAGTTTGTTTGTCTACAAGATGTTTGTCTACTGGAAAGAGCACTGTTCTTGCAACGAGCATGGTCTTTGTGAGTTGATACACATACGGTACAGACTATGGGGGAGTACAAATATTCCAAATGTAAGAGATCAAGGGCCTTTTACATTGCTTCCCGTCACTTGGCTGTTCATTATTTTGCTTTCATATGCTGCTAGATAGAAATGCTACTGCGAATGCTTTGAAATTCTGGGTTCCTGCTGTTTCGGTTGCAGTTGCTTTTGCAGTATTATGGGGTTTGTTGTTTAGCAGGTCTCCTGAAATGTAGGTATGAAGGAACAACGAAAATAATACTACGGTTGGAGTTCACCACATGAGGAACTGTATTAAAGGATCAGAGCCTTAGGGAGGCTCTGGTCTGCAGATACTGTTTGTCTTCTAATGTTTATGTCACCCATACTAATATACATGATGTCTGTCTGAAGTTCACATTATATAGTATGCATTATCTGATTTCTCTAGGACAAAAAAAAAAAAAAAAAGGATATCATCTATACATTTATATCTGTATTTGTTTAATGACACTAGATTAGTTTTTACGATATAAAAACCTGTATATGATCTTATTATTTCATCAAATACATAAAGATAAAAATCCCAACTGCATTTATCGCTGATATGAGGTGCCAAGTAGCTGTTTTATTTAGTGAATTTTTGCTCCCCATTGTCAACATTGCAAAAATCCTAAATTTATAAAACGCTTTTAGTAAAGTCAATGTTATTTGTTTTTGCCAATATAGCTCAAATATTTCATATATCTTTCAAAAAGTGTTTAGTGGTATGAAATATTGATGAAAACTCTGTTATTATTTTTTGGTTTATACCCTTTTCTTGTTTGATTAACCAGTTTATAAATACTACAAACATGTCTGTAAATGTCTAATAGTTTTCATGTACTTACTCAAAATAATTTCTTTGAAGTTTTAATTTGTTGATTTTTAATGTATTATATAAAATTCATAGATTTTTCATATCAGCACTAATTTTACTTGAAATATTCTATCCTATTTTCATACAAGTAAAATATTATTTTTCCTGAATCCCTTTAAACTGCATATAGCTTTTCAAAAATTTCCAACATTATTGAACCTTTGAAATAATTTACTAATGATCAATCTTATATTGTCTTTTCTGATGCCTATTTTCATTTTCTCGCCAAAGTTATATGTATGTGACTTCTGTGTGTGTGTGCACATATGCATGAATTCTCTTGTCTTTGACTGCATCAGACAACAAAACTGAGTTTTTCTTTTATCATTCTTCCTCATTTATTGAGACATTTGTCTCTTGAACAATGGTCTCACTGTCTTGGCTAGACTAGTTGGCTAGGGTGTCTACAGAATCCTTTTAATCTAATAAAGGGATTACAGATTGAAACTACCCTGCTGCCTTTATACAAAGATTTTTGTGCCATGGCATTTTAGTAACTTATTTTTCCTCCCATTTCGACACACAACCTAGATTAATAAGGGTTCTCTAGAGGAAATAAAATAATAAAATGAATACACATTAAAAGAGGATCCATTAGATTAGCTTTTAGTTATATTGTCTGGGTAGTCCAATATGGATGTCACAGGGAAAGTTTGAAACTAAGAGTAACTCAGCCTAGTGAGACAGCTTCCTCAGTAGTAACAACCTAGTGATACCTAAAGAATTATTGAAGAAAGGATTAACTTCACTTAACATCAGCAACCTGACAAAGGTGGGTAGTAACACCACCAAATTAAGGGATGTAGCAGCATCAGCAAGACTTGATTTTCAATTGATTCCAAGTGTAGTCAACTTAACAATTAGGATGAACCACTGCAAGCTTTGTATCCTCAAACCCATTTCTGAAACCTACTTTCCTTTGCTAATCTTAATCTTACTCCTAAAAACTAATCACTGAAACACTGGGAAGCTATTTATTTTCTCAGATGTAAGTCCATATTAATATAAAATAGTCTTAGTAACATTATAACACAAAGCTTCTCAAATTCACAGACTAATAGTTTTTTAAAAGAATTTGAAATAATTTTATAATTGAAGAAATAGGTATTTCTTGGCTGAATAAATATTTTTTTACTGTGGATAATGTAATATTTTTGTTTATAACAGTCCAAGAAACTATTTTCCTAGTATTTGAAAGTATATAGTTTAAAATCATATTTCTAGCATTACAATATGCCTATCACTTAATTGGCAAATTTTTGCTTCAGTGAGGATGTGCCAATTAACATTTTACTGTACTTCTTTTTACATGCACACTCAGCTCATATCTCAACTTCCATAAAGCACTCATGAAATACAAGAATTTTCAGACTCAATTAAGTCTTTTTTTGCTTCATTAAGTATAAATACATTACCCAATTCCTGTTAAAGTTTATGGATAATTTTCACTGGCTTAAGTTTTGTTAGTTGGATACAGAATTGTCTCATTGTCAGCATTGTAAAATATGAGGTAAAGACAATTCTAATAATGACAAGTCTTTAAAATTTCATCTTAATAAATAAATTGAAAAGAGCATCACTTAATGAGCATTTACTCTAAGATTTATGTCATACTAAGCCCCCAAGAGTACAGTAAGTACTGCATGGTTCATGAAGTGTTCACTCTTATTTTCTGACATTGATTTGCCCTATCACAATGTTTAATCTTCAGAATAATCTATTTTTCTAACAGTGTGAGCTCTCACACACTGTAATAAATGAAAAACCACATGATAATGCTGTTTAGTTACCATTTAAATGTGACAGTGAGACATTAAAACACATGCTAATTTCAGTGTGATCTAATGAAATGTTTTTAACCTTGACCAACTAAGATAATCATGCATGAAACTGTTGGAAGTACCAAATTATCCTGAATAAGTTGATCTATAAGTATGCCTTATAGGAAATTTTTATTTTTAAACTCCTTACAATAAGTTTATTATAGTTAGCTCAAAAGAATATGTTAAGAGTGGGAATATATATATACTAGTAAAGTACCTATGATGCAAGGATAAAATTATTTGAGTTCTTATACTTGCATTCACTTAAGCTACTACACACACTGCCACATATCTTCAATCCTAGCAATATGCAAACAGAGCCAAATGAATCCAGAGAGTGCTACAATGAGCTAACCTGGATGAAATGTTTATTATCATGATCATTGGGAATCTGCTTTAAAAATGGCATGAACGTAAATAAAGGAATATATCTGATGATGGCTTTTGGCAGCCCCTTGCACATATCATCTATGTGCATATTTGCATATATTTGCATATACATGCATCATGCCCATATACATGCAACATACATATGCTGATTGGGGGGGTACAAAAATTGAATGTCTTCAATATATTTTGAGAATATTTTATTGGAATATTTTGGAGCTTTCGTTACTCCAATGTTTTTTCATTATAAAATATGTTGCAATGCATGATAAGATATGTTAAAGTTGGGACCTAAATATTTACTTAAGATTTACAGATATCTTATGTGCCTCTTTTCACATAGGTGGAAGGGTAGCTCTGTATCTGCAGTTTGACTTCAGCTTGTTACTGGAGTTTAAGAGCAAACATTTTCAGCTATAGTTCACATTTCCCTAAAAAGTTCCTTATTTGAATATTTTCAAACATTAGAAATTCATCTATAGCATAATCAACTGTTGAAAATTTAATTTTGTTGGTGATTTATTTGCAAAACAACAGAAGCAAATAAAATAAAACACCACTGACTAAAGCTAAAAGAAGTGATTCATCAAGGAAGCATTCCAGATAAATCATTAGTTTTTTCATCAGTGTGGCTCAATGGCACCTTAATCTCTACAGTAAGTTTAATCATAACAGAAGCAGTAGTGGACTTGTTGAGAAATCTTGCAAGTGTAAAATATTTTTAAAAATCACCTACAGTTGAAGAACATTTTACCAAAGATAGTTTTGACATTTCTGGCAATCATTAAAACATTAACTGTCCTACAAGTTAAACCAATTTCATATGGATTTTTGCTTATAGCACAGGGTTATATATCAGTGTTCATCTTTAAATGCAACATGTTTTTATTTTATAACAAAAATTCAAAATTTTATGTGATTTAGATTAATTGATATATATTTTTACTACCAAAATATATGATAAGTCTTAATTAGGCTTCCACATATTCTACAAGAATTAAACTTTAAAAGTCAACTATATATATATGCTTATACCTAAAGTACCCTATGAAAGTGAGATAATATTAAAAATGTAACAAGATTCAATTACAAAATTAATATAAATTTTATTTATTTTTTACTATTCTTAGAGAATGTTATATTTTTATTTTGCACATATTAAATGAACCAGTTTTAAATGTGCTTAAGTAAATCATATAATAGAGATTTTTTTTAAACAGGTCAACAGTGGATTTTATTCTTTCGGAATAACAATGGTATTTGCCAGAATGTGGTACATCATAATATTTAGGCAGTGCAGAAAAGCATACAAGTATTAAAATTAACATATTGCTTCTAATCCTACTAGGCAGCAATGACCTAGGGTTAACTTTCAGCTAATGATACTTCAAGAAATTCATTCTTGTATAACCATGGTTATATAAATCAAAAAAGACTTTAAACACAGGTGAATAACTTTTTTTTCTTTTTTTCTTTTTTAAATTTATTCTTGTTACATCTCAATGTTTATCCCATCCCTTGTATCCTCCCATTCTTCCCCCCGCCCCATTTTCCCATTATTCCCCTCCCCTATGACTGTTCCTGAGGGGGATTACCTCCCCCTATATATTCTCATAGGTTATCAAGTCTCTTCTTGGCTACCTGCTGTCCTTCCTCTGAGTGCCACCAGGTCTCCCCCTCCAGGGGACATGGTCAAATGTGAGGCACCATAGTACGTGAGAAAGTCATATCACACTCTCCACTCAACTGTGGAGAATATTCTGACCATTGGCTAGATCTGGGAAGGGGTTTAAAGTTTACCTCCTGTATTGTCCTTGGCTGGTGCTTTAGTTTGAGTGGGACCCCTGGGCCCAAATCTGCCTATCATATTGTTCTACTTGTAGATTTCTAGGACCCTCTGTATCCTTTTATTTTGCTATTCTCCAATGAGTCTCTCATTTAGAGTCCCAATAGGATGCCTTCCCCTCTGTCCCAGTTTCCTGGTAAGTGAAGGCTTGTGGGACATGCCCCTTGGGCTAGTATGCAGATATAATTGTCATAAGGCTTTTGTACAGTTCAAATCCTAATTCTGTATTTCTCATATCTGGTTTCACACCTTGTTCTAAGAATCCCCTGTTTCAATAAAGCAGTTTACAGCCAATCCCTGATCAGGGAAATAATAAGGAAGGTGTGTCTTTCTGCCAACCAGGGGAGGAGCAGGTAGAGAAGAGGAAGTAGGCAGAGGCTCAGGAGAAATGAAAAAGATTCAGCTGGAGCAAAGAAAGAGCTGAAAAACAAGTAACGGGAGTTTTGGCAAAAATGGAAGCAGAATACCATAGAGAGTTAATAACAGAGTTAAACTGTTCAGCACTGTGCTGTAAAGCTGTATAAACAAATATAATGCAGTCTCAAATATGTGTGTGATAGCCAGGTTAATAG
The DNA here is from genome assembly GCF_903995435.1 of Acomys russatus. Taxonomy (NCBI): domain Eukaryota; kingdom Metazoa; phylum Chordata; class Mammalia; order Rodentia; family Muridae; genus Acomys; species Acomys russatus. The sequence continues at coordinate 33,278,437 of NC_067154.1, read as the reverse complement.
ATAAATTAACACGGTTATATAACAACAACCTTCAACATAGAGAAATAAACAAGGTCATACCAACAACAGTTAATGAGCACAATATAGGAACCACAATGGCTTCAGGTGCCACCTAAGGAAAACAAATTTTTTTTTCAAGACAAATTCATATATCAAATGTAGTTTAAGACCTGATACAGCTCCAGGCTAAGGTCAAAATATAGAAGCTACAAGTTTGATTTATGTTCTTTTGGTTTCTGATAATGGTGACAAACATAATTAATACTGATAATATCAGGATAGTATTTATTACTACATATCCATAATTCCTTTACAAGCTAAGGAAAGAAAAGAGAAAGTTGACTAGAAGTTCCCCTCTGACCTATGCTTTAGCTATGGGTAAAAGGTAAATAAAAGCTAAATTGATATAATAATAACAACAACAACAATAATAATAATACCCATACTTAACAGGTTTACGTTTTCTCTGTGAAACATCTGTACTTCACACTACTCAGTACTAGATGAAATATAACGTGTGGTACATGAATATCTATTCATCTCTATGTGTGAACTGCTTTTCATTGCTAGTATAATATATATAACAATAGTAAACACTTGATTTTATAAAAGAATATTTAAAATGTATCAATGAATTATGATAATAATAATGTCAAATTTTATATGAAAATAAAGGTCATGTTTCGGAAGTAAGATGCCCTAAGTTGATGTTCTGTTCCTTTACCTAGATTACCCAGTTTCATAATAATAGTTGTTGATACTGCATGAATTGGGAAAACAGGAAACAAAATAGAAAAAGGATAATATTTTTATAAGATAATCTTTAAAATTTTAAATTCTTGAATTTGTTAAATATATAAAACATATTAAGGAGAAACTTGTTTTCAGTTGCACAATAAGGAGTTTAGCAGGTGTCAGATTTGTTAAATACTGTATTTTTCAGACCACAAGGTGTGCTTTGTTCTCCAAAAAGTGGGGGGAAATTAGGGTGTGCCTTATGGTTCAATTGCTGTCCATCAGGCATCAACAAATATGTCTTCAGTGTGCTAGCAGAGAAACCCGGGCTCGGGATTCATTTTGTCCACAGAACAGAAAGAGGCATGCGTGGTATTCCTGAAACCCCTTCTAACACAGAGCTTGGTCCCTCTGTCTGTCCATCCACCCCCAACACCTATCCCCCCCGCTGCTGTCATGTTGCGCTGAGCTGAATGCTCAGATCTTAGCCTAGTAAGCTAAGCCTGTCAGCTTTCTGTTGGGAGCGGGGCAGGGTTGAGTAAAATGTGTAGGAAGTGCTAGCTACCACTGGTTCCTCCTTGACTCCAGTGGGGCCACATTTCTATGCAGAAATTGTTACTGAGCATATGAGAGAAGACAGAATTGTTCATTCTGCATATGTGAAAAGACAGATGGATTTAAAAGGTGTGGTCCATACATCCTGGCGGGCTTCTGAAAAATCTGCTTTATTAGTTCTTGACCACTTCAGAGCACATATTATCAAAACAAACAAACCAAAAATAACAGCATTAAAGAGGTGAAGATTCATCTAGCTGTAATTCCTAGGGGTCTTAATATCCAGTTGTTACCTCTCAATGTTTCAATCCACAAACCATTTAAAGTCTTTATGAAAGAAATGTGGAAAAAATCATGACAGTCACTGAATGAAGAAATTGTATGAAGATTCAAAAAAAAAAAGTGGCATTAGCAAAACATTAGATAGAACTGAAGATAATTTCATTTATGAATATAGAGAGAAAAGTGATACAAGTTATAGTCAGCAACTGAGCTTCCTAAATTTTGACACTAGTGATGATGAGTTTTGGGGTTTCCAGAAAACAAGAAAAGTGTTTAAGTCTCTAATTCTTTCCTCCTGTTGAGTTAACACTGCTTAATATTTTGTTATATTATAAAAACATTTTACTATAGTAGTAATAATTTGGTTCAGAATATTTTTTCTTTCTTCTCTTAAAACTGGATGTGTTTTATGGTCTAGTGCATCTTATGATCTGAAAAATATGGTAAACATAAAGAAACAGAAAATATCAATTTGAATTTTGGAAAGAAAAATCAATTGGAACTCACAAGTTCTTTATTCACTTATATTTGATTATTTTTATCTTCTTGATACTGAGATGGATTGTATTGAAAGTAATACAGGTACTTAGTATATTCTTGAAAAACAAAAGCATATTTTTATAACAAACAAGCAAACAAAAGACCATATCACTTATGGCAGCCATTGAAATGATGGGTCTACAGCATCCTGTTATTAAAGAGAATTTGATGATTTAACAGGTGAGAGACTATTAAACCTTGAGTGTGAAATGCTAGGAAGCTATAAAGCCACATGTTTTAAACAACTGTGGAATCTGCTCAAATCATATCTCCCTTTAGGAGATATTATGCCACATAGATTTCAATGTTACAAGGATTCCTCAAGCTTTAAAAATTGAACACCTACTACTATTCACACATAAATTTTACCTTTGCAGTAGAAATACTTGAACAGCATTGTTTGTGAAAATATTACATTTACTAAACCGTAGTTAACTTTGTAGTGTTGTTTGAAAGAGAGAATTGTCATCCATATTTTCTGTTCCCCTATTTCGATGTAAACACTAGTGTCCATCAATTCATAACAATAAAGGGACAAATTTTTTCTCTGTACTAAATACAGTTGATAATCATTTGTGGAAATCCGAAAAGCGGGCAGCTCAAAACATTAAACAAGCTCACACAGAAAAAAAAAATCTTTAAAAACTAAAACTAAAATAGGTATTTCTCTGGCATACAGCGTCCCCACTCCATAACTTTGAACACTGAGTGTTAGTGTTTGTCATCAAGTCTTGAAGAGAATGCACCTGTTCTTCAGATAGTTATTCTGTGTCAGGCAAATATGTCCTCACTCTTCTCTACTTTCTCCTCTTTCTCATTTTTATTTCCTGCTCCTCTCCTTTTTCATCTGTGATTTTTAAATTGCTTACAAAGCTGTCTTAACATTTATAATATTTGCAACTAAGTAATTTTTTTTCAAACACTATCTACTGTGGCCTAGACTAAGATCAAACCTGTTATGTAGCTGAGGCTGGCATTGAACTCCTCATCCTTCTATATCTTCTATATAAATACAAACATTTCTTTTTTTGTCTTACACTGCAATTATTTCAAGAATAATATTAGGAGAGAGTCACAAAAACATAATTCCCTTTTATTTTCTAGTTCCATATTTAGTATAATACTTTTTAATCAAATATTCAACAATTCCTAATATTTGGATTTAACTTCATTAAAATAAACATAGAAGTAAGATAGATCGAACAATCTTACACAAACAATATTCTAGGACCAATTAATATGCAGTTATCTTTATGATATATATCTGTAATCATACTAGTTTCATTTGGAAATCATTGTGATGGACAAAAGAATGCAAACAGAAACTTACTGTATATAATATGCATGTATATATTACAAGTTGTATATTATATATTGTATTTCATGTATTTGAATTTCAATGATTAGGTATAATACTTATGTGTCTTAGACTCATAAAGAATGCAATTTCTATTACCAAACCCATATTCCCTATTATAGGGATGACAGCTAAATATGTCTGCATGTTGGCAAACTTTTTTGGTATAATTTATTTTTTCACACATATAAGTTATATCCCTATTACATGTGCAAAAAATGAAATATTTGTAAAACACATAAAGGAAGAGAAAGCAAAATTAATTAAGCAAGAAAAGACTCAGGAGTCTGAATGTATTCTTTACCTAGAATTCATGACTCAATATATTTTAAACAAGCTAATAGTGGCATAAATGAATTACCTCATATTGTCATAATCAGGGCAATTTCTATACAGTATTTCAGAAGAAAGTAATGTTAACTTATTTTTCCTACAGACAGGAAGGAAATGAATGTGTAAACGGGTAGTATCTTTCCTTACCAGACAATCACTATTCTCTTTAACAAAGAGATGCACACAAACCCCAACAACAAAATACAAACAAATGTAAATTCAACATATACATAAACCATAAACCTAAATAATTTTTAAAAAGAAGCTTATAGAAATCACAATACTTTTACATTTTTCACATGTATTTGTGTTTGAAATAATGAATACTGAATGAAATTCCGTGCACTAGTTTGAGCGGGGACCCCAGGGGACCCGCTCAAACTAAGGCACCAGCCAAGGACAATACAGGAGGTAAACTTTAAACCCCTTCCCAGATCTAGCCAATGGTCAGAATATTCTCCACAGCTGAGTGGAGAGTGTGATACGACTTTCTCACGTACTATGGTGCCTCACATTTGACCATGTCCCCTGGAGGGGGAGACCTGGTGGCACTCAGAGGAAGGACAGCAAGTAGCCAAGAAGAGACTTGATACCCTATGAGAATATATAGGGGGACGTAATCCCCCTCAGGAACAGTCATAGGGGAGAAGAATAATGGGAAAATGGGGGAGGGGAGGAATGGGAGGATACAAAGGATGGGATAAACATTGAGATGTAACAAGAATAAATTAATAATAAAAAAAAAAGAAATTCCGTGCACTACTGTGAACATGAAAATTATTATAACATAAACAATAGTTTTCTTCTTTTAAAGTGATATACTAATGGAGAAAAAAAAGACATTTTGTTTTAACTAAATTCTTTCTACTGTTGAAATGTATTAATTTAACAAGGACTTTTGTGTCTGATATTTTGATATAAAATAATTTTAAACTTTATAGAATATAAGTTCAAACAGTCAGTGAGATCAAACTTTCTTATTATATTCTTCACCACTTCAGCAGTACATGGACTGACAGTGAAGGAAAGGGACAGCGAAGGAATGAAAATCCGTTTTGAAGTGTGGTAATGGTAGCAAAGTGGCTTCTGTTTCTCTCACAGTTTGTCCTCTTGCCACACAAAGTAACACATAGCACTTGCATCCTAAAAACAGGAGTTACTTCTGGTGTGTTTTGCAGCTTTAGAAAATGCATAGATAACCTCTGAATATGTTGGAAGCAAAAATTAGACTACTTTAAAGCATCTACTTGTACAATTGAAATCCACACAATAGCCTTGTTAATAAGAATGCAATCATGGAAAATGAGACACCTGTTTGTTTCCTTTAGCAGTAAGAGACTAGGTAGCTTTCTGTGTTATAAAATATATTCACACGTACTCTGGTGTCCCATAGTTGACAAAACCCCCTGGATGGCGAGGCATGGTGGCACTCAGAGGAAGGATAGCAGCCAACCAAGAAGAGACTCGATACCCTATGAGCATATACAGAGTGAGGAGGTCCCCCTCAGTCACAGTCATAGGGGAGGGGAGTAAGGAGGAAAATGGGAGTGAGGGAGGAACAGGAGGATACAAGGGATGGGATAACAATTGAGATATAATATAAATAAATTAATAAAATATATAAAATAAAATAAAATACATTCAAGGCTGGTAAGATGGCTAGGTAGCTAAAACATTGTGTTCTTCAGTACTGATGTCCTGAGCTCTCTCCTCTGAACCCTTAGTAGAAGGAGAGAATGATTCTGTAAAATTATCCTCTGATATCAACCATCCACATACACACTGTAGTGTGTGTGTGTTTGTGTGTGTGTTTGTATATGTGTGTTTGTACACATGTGCATGTGCACATTTGCATACACATGTATGTGTGTTAAAGCACTAGACAAAAATGTAAAAATATATTCAACATGCTATCTGGGACAGACATTCAATATTTGTCTACTATCTTCATATTGAAAATATGTCCAAGGCAAAAATAAGTATTTAGTGTACAGTTGTCTATGCATTAAGGATCTATATGTTTTTAACAAATCTTTTCCCATGACCCTCCCTTGTTCTTCCTGAATTAGAGGTTTTTTTTTTTATACTGGAGAACTTTCAGTAATCTACAGGATAGAAGCCTGAGAAGCTGTGTGGCAGTCATAAATTATATTTTCAAATATGTGTTGACTGTCTTATGTGATATTTGACAATCTAAAGAAGCATTTGCTCCAGGAAATTTATCAGTGCTGACAATGTTGTTTACATGTTTTAAGTAGCTATTCTGTTACCAAAGAAATTGCTTGATTCCCTTCCACATATAAAACTCATAAAAAATTGAAAGGCTTCAATAAGTTTAAATCATTCTGTATTGCACATGGAGATTTAAATTTCAGTGCTAATTTTTTATTAGCACTTTAATTTAGAAGGCACCAGGTTTCTACAAGATTTAAAATTATTGGAGCATTTCAAAATTTTATAAGCTTTCCAGTAAGGTTGTGGCTGTGATTCTATGCTTGTAAAGTAAAGTGCAATTTAAAGTTAATTTAAATAATTTAAGTGCTACAGACTTTTTTTTTTTTTTTTTTTTTTTTTTTTTTTTAGCAGAATTGTTTGTCTTTCAAACTGGAATCCAAGATATGCAGTTAGAATCATGTTACAAGGAGGAATTTTGTCTAATAATAAAGTAGTAACTCTAATTTATATTAAAACTCAAGTTCTTGTTTTCAACATTTTAACTTCACTATTACATTATTTATCTTATAAACTCTTAGAATTTTTTTTGATGCATGTTTGCCATCAAACTGTTGGTAGGTACCTGTTCTAAATGTGCTTGATCTTATGCTTTTCAATATTATGTATGTTACAGGACTTTTACAGAGTTAACTCCCTACGAATCTCTTTAGGCTGAAAACGGCATATAAACAATTTTAAAATCATCTCTGAGAGAAGCAACTGTTGTAACTGTTTTGAGATGTACTACTGAATATTATAGACAAGCGATATAGACAGAGTCTGCAAATTATTGAATGTTTATACTTCTGATACATCATTGACTGGAAACTGGTGTCTGTTGCTACCACTCAGCGTGGCAACACAGTGTGCTTTTTAAATTTTATTTTATTTATTCTCTTTACATTGCTGTCTTGGCTGTCTCTCTCCTCTCCTCTCAGTACCACCCTCCCTCATCCTTATCCAATTAGTCTTTGGGAAAAGAGGACCCCTCACTTCTACTTAGACAACCAGCTCATTAATAGGATTAGCACTCTTCCCCTCTGGCCTCACAATGAAGTCCATTAAGGTAAAAAAACAAAAACAAAAACAAACAAACAAACAAATAAAAAAACAGGCAACAAAGTCCATGTCAGAGACATCCCCTTTTCCTCCTATTGGTGGACCAACATGAAGCCTTAGCTGCTCCTGGTCTACATCTATGTTCAAGACCTAAGTCCAGTCCATACATGGTACTTGGTTGAGTAGTTCAGATGTAACAAGGCCCCCTCGGCCCTGGTTACTTATCTCTGTTGGTTTTCTTGTGGAAATCTTGCCACCCATAGGTCCTTTTGTGTCCCCACCACCACTTTTCCACTTCACTCTCTATTAATCACCTAATGTTTGGCTGTGAATATTACCATCTGTTTCAAACTATGGCTGGATAACACCTCTCAAAGGACAACTCTGATAGGACCCTGCCTGCAAACATAGCAGTGTATTGTTAATAGTGTTAGGGGTTGGCCATCTTCCATGGGTAAGATCTCGGGTTGGGGCGAGCATTGGTTGTATATTCCCTCAATTTCTGCTTTATCTTTATCTCATGTCTTGTAGGCAGGCTGAGTTATGGGTTAAATTTTTGTGGGTGGGTTCATTTTCTCCCTTCTATACTAGGAGTCTTGTCTAGGTAGAGTGTATCTTTTTCAGTCTCCATAGTCCTTGCTGCTAGGAATCTCACCTACAGTTCCCCTCATATCCTTCCAAAGGCCTATTCTAATTTAGGTCTCCAGATTTTCACAGAGAAGCCACAGTTTCTCTTTTAATATTCAAAATATATAAAAAACTTAAAAAATTAAACACCAACAAACAAAATAACCCAATTAAAGAATGGGGCACAGATGTAAGCAGGGAACTCTCAACAAAGGAATCTTGAAAGGCCAAGAAGCAATTAAAGAAATGCTCAATGCACTTAGTAGTAAAGTAAATGTAAATCAAAACAATTCTGAGATTCCATGTTATACCTGTCAGAATGGCTAAGACCAAAATCTCAAGTGCCAGAATATAATATCATGGATGTAGAGAAAGTGGAACATTTCTACATGGCTGGAGTGATGGCAAACTGATACAACCATTTTGGAACAAAATTTGTCACTTTCTCAGAAAACCAGGAATAGCTCAACCTCAAGACCCATGTATACCACTCCTGACCATACAACCCAAAAATTCTCCCCCACAAAAAAAAAAGATATTTGCAGTTATTCAATTTCTGCCATAATACAACATCTATATTTCATATGTTTTTAGAATTTATTTATATTTCTAATCTTGATATTCTTTTGGTCTTTGGTCATACAACAGACCTAATGATGCTTATCACTCTGACTATTAAAAGTTGATAACACATTGCTTGGGAAATGACAATCTGCCCAGGCTGGCTTGGAGAGTTTTTCTTTCTGTCTAATGCCCTTAAAACCAAAAATTCTTAAAAGTTGCATTACAGGATTGTTGCAAAAAATGGTAGTAAAAGATAAGTCTGTTCTGTCATAGTTTATCAATCATTACTAAACTTATAACCAAGAGGAAGTTAAAACACATTGAGGGCAAATATGATCTGATCTATGTTTTGGAACAACATGCATCTAACCATGCCTAGTGAGTTCTGTATAAATAAAGAAGCACTCAGACTGCCAGTCAGTCAGGCTGCAAAACTGCTCCCTCCGGAAAAAAAAAAAAAAAAAAAAAAAAAAAAAAAAAAAAAGACATTTGCTCAACTATGCTCATGGTAGTTTTATTTCTAATAGCCATAATCTGGAAACAACCTAGATCCACCCAGAAAAACACAAATGGTATGGACTCATTTGTGAGTGGATTTTTAGCCATGTAGTACCGGATAAACATACTACAATGCATAGACCAAAAGAAGATAACTAGTAAGGAAGATCCAAGGGAAGATGAATAAATCTCACTCAGAAGGGGAAAAAGAATAAACAGAGGTATTGGTTGAAGGGAGGGAACAAGGTAGGAGAAGAAACACAGAAAGATATGAGGCTGGAGATAAGACCTGACCAGAGCAGGAAGGGAGAAGGAGCCCTGTAGAGAAAAGAGAAACTGTGGGCAGCGGCATCTCTGTGGTAAGCTGGAGAACTAAATCAGAGTAACTCCCACAGGAGATGAAAGGGACTCTAGCAGGGCTCCTAGTAGCAGGAGACCTAAGACTTAAGAGAACACTCTCTAAATAGACAAGTCTCCTAGTAGAGGGAGAGAAATACCAACCCACCCACCAAAACTCTTACTCAAACCAACCATCCCTAGATGTACAGAAATAAAGATAGAGCAGATAGAGTAGAGATTGAGGGAATGTGCAATCAATGCCTGTTCCAACCCCAGACAGACTCCATGGGAGAAAACCAACCTCTGACACTATTAATGATACTCTGTAATGCTTGCAGACAGGATCCTAGCAGAGGGCCTCAGAGGCTCCACCCAGAAGTACCTCAAAAATCTGCTGCTGAGACTGAAAGCCAAACATTCAGTTAGGAGCAGGGAGCCTTGCGGAAAATCAGGGGGGAGTAGAAAAGTATATGAAGGTGCCAGGAGGATCACAAGAAGAACGGCAGAGCCAACTAAGCAGAACCCAGAGGATTCTGCTGAGACTGATGCACCAACCAACCAGTCTTGCATGGACTGGACCAAGCCCCATACAAAGTTCAGGCTTCATATATATCCTTTAGTGAGAGGAGCAGGAGTTCTCTCTGACATGTACTTTCTTGCCAACTTTTTAATAACATCCTCCTGGGGGGCTGCTGCTTGCCACAGGGGAAGAGGACAGGCTTAGTCTTGAGCCAACTTGATAAGCTAGGGTGATTGGGAAAGAGGATATCCCTCTTCTGAGGAATGACGGAGGGGAATGCAGGAGAGGGAGGGAGGGTGGCACTGGGAGATGAGGAGGGATAGGGCTAGGGCCAGGATGTAAAGTGGATCTAAATAAATAAATAATAATAAACTTTAAAAAAACAGAAATTCTTATCCAGTGTATGCATAAACTAGTGACTGGATTATTTTCACATTTTAAACTATCTTGGGCAGTATATTTTACTATGAAATTGTACTAAAGCGTTCATAACTTGATTATGACAGAAAACTAAAGATTAAAAAATGTCCTGATATGCTTTAAATCTTGTGATACCACCCTCTTGCAGAGGTTTGAGGAAACCTATTTTGGAAGAGAACCATGGCTGGTACTATAAACGTGGGCTTGAAACATGGTTAGGGAAGAGGTAGGATCAATCGGAGAACTCATCTACTTCATCCTGATAAAACACTCTGTTGTTAAAACACTTCCTAAATTTCTATGTTTATATTCCATAGATAATTTTTCTCTCAACATATTTCAGAGAATCTTCATATAGTGGAGATTCCTAAATGTAGAGCCTGGTACCTATTCAAACTGCCTAGGAAAAGTGACTGTGAGGGATGCCCATAGCTCTAAGTATCTCCACCCATGTCTGCAGGAAAAGGCACCGGCTACCAAGCTCGATGCCCTAAGTTCAATTCTTTTGATACACATGGTAGATTGCCTCATCTTGTCCACTTGCATCCATTCAGACACTGTGGTACATGCACATACATAAAAACACAATAAATCACTACCGTGTAATTTCAAAAAGTCTTATGTTTGAACAACTCATGTTACAGAAGATGGGACAGCAGTGTGTTATAAAAGGTACAGGATGTCAATAAATAAATAATATAATAAACTTAAGTTTTAAACTAATTTATGAGGCAACTAATCTGTGGTGGAAACAAATTACATAATTATATATAAAACAGTGGTTACAAAACTTATACTTACTAAACAATGAAACAGTATAACAGGATATTTTCTCCTAAAAGGAATAGCCTATGTGCTAAGCTTCTATTAAGTTTCTCACATTCAACAAAAATGGAAGATAAATATTTATTATTTCAAGTTGTCACATTGTGATAACTTATTATGAAGAAATAGAATATAACACAAACACAAAGCCTACATCAAGATCAGGACCTTTCAAGTAACGTGCATTGCTTCACACAAAATATTTATCTTTATTTTGATAAAAATACATGATGACAGAGAAAATATAGGAAATATACATAGGAGCAAAACAATATAACTAAAAATACAAATGCTAGTAATAATGCAGAAAATATTATGGCATATATCAAGATTCTAAAGACATTATGTTTTAATAGGACAATAGTAGAAAACCATAAAATGTTATGTACCTCAATATAATAGTATAGCAAAAGTTTTCTTCTTTTAGTTTTCATTTTGAAATAGAAATTATGTAACCAATGCTGTCCTTGAAGTTATTATGTAGCTGAGATTAGCCATGATCATTTTATTCTCCTGTCACCGTTCAGCAAGTGCTTGGATGGCAGGTGTGGACCGTCTCAGTTATCTTTTTTTCTAGAAACATTTATAAATCCATTTATATAATGATGAAATCACTTTACTACAATAAGCAAAATATTAGTAGTAAAGTAGTTGCTCTCAATAGGATAGTATAACATATCTCTAATGAAGAAATCATTATGTTTTTAATAATTCATTTAGCACCTGCTAAGAGTTGACCATAAACAATCTTATTGTCACTATCAATTTCAAATATTTATTAAGTAATCCTATAATGTATATACACAAACACATTATCTAAAGCACTTGTATGCATTTTTGCTATATATATGTATATTATTAGTATACATTAAATATATAATATTAATAACAAATGGTTCATTATTACAATATCAAATTATATATAATGTATATCTTTGAATGAAACTGAAATAGCAATAGGTAAATATTTTTAATGTTTACTACAGTATTATTTATTGTCTTTTTAAATATATTTTATTAATTTATTAATATTACATCTCAATTGTTATCCCATCCTTTGTATCCTCCCGTTCCACCCTTCCTCCCATTTCACCTTACTCTCCTCCCTATCACTGTGTGACTGAGGGGGACCTCCTCCCCCTGTATATGCTCATAAGGCTACCAAGAAGAGACTTGATACCCAATGAATATTATTCATTTTCATTCTTTTAATTTTTATTTACCTTTCTTAATATGTTCAAATCACAATCTTTAACCAGTTTTCAGTCCGAAATGACAATCTACCAGTGACTTTCAATGTTACGTCCTTATACATGCTGCTGTTTCAGTGGTGCTAATTTTAACTTTAATTTTATATAACTTAACAGAAATAGGACATATATCTACAATTATACACACATTACTAGCACATATTTAGATATAAAAATATAAAATATATCTAGTATTTTTATTTTAGTTGTTTTAGTGGATTTATCATACTATGTGATAATCTTAAGGACCTGCCGATAATATAGACTTTATGGCAACACTCTTTGCAAAAGTTTTTCTTTCTTTATTGATATAGGAATATGTCCACTCTGTACATAATTATTTTTACTTTCTCCAGAATGTGTTATCATGATTATTCAATCTTTGTTCATTGTAATGCTTTACACCATCAGTTAATCTTGTCAAACAATTGTGGTGACTTTTTTAAAAATATTTTTAATTTTTAAAAATATTTATACTACTTTCTTGCTATTTCTTCTTACAAAATATGATATACGCTGTGTCCAGATATAGGCTCTGTTTACATTTATATTATATATATTTTATTCATCATTTTATTTGGATTATTTTAATTAACTTTTGAAAGTTTTAAATAAACAATTTAATTCATTTTCTGCCCATATTTCTATCTGTCTTCTATTTTAGCACTCCTATTATACCTATAAACAAGAAGATGAATAATGTTTTGTACTTCCAGATTTAAAACTCTTGAGTCTCCAAGGAGTGGAATAGTTAGGTCTAGAGGAAGCGCTATTCCCATTTTTCTGAAAAAGCACCATATAGATTTCCAAAGTGGTTGTACCAGCTTGCATTCCCACCAGCAATGAAGGAGTGCTCCTCTTTCTCCACATCCCCACCAGCATGTAGTGTTACTTGAATTTTTGAAGTTAGCCATTCTGATGGGTGTAGGATGGAGTCTCCTAGTTGTTTTTATTTGCATTTCTCGGATGACTAAAGATGTTGAGCATTTCTTTAAATGTTTTTAGGCATTCGATATTCCTCTGTTGAGATTGTCTGTTTAGTTCTGAGCCCCATTTCTCAAATGGGTTATTTGGTTTGGTGGTGTTTAATTTCTTGAGTTCTTTATATATTTTGGAAATTAGACTTTCATCAGATGTTAGGTTGGTGAAGATCTTTTCCCGGTCTATAGGCTGTGGCTTTGCTCTGTTGACAGTGTCTCCTGCCTTATAGAAGCTTCTCAGCCTCATGAGGTTCTATTTATTAATTGTTGACCTGAAGGCTTGGGCAGTTGGTATTCTGTTCAGGAAGTTGTCTCCTGTGCCAATGTGTTCCAGGAATTTTCCCACTTTTTCTTCTAGCCAGTTTAATGTCTCTGGTTTTATTTTGAGGTCTTTAATTCATTTGGATGTGAGTTTTGTGCATGGTGACAAATATGGGTCTAATTGCATTTTTCTACATGTAGACAACCAGTTAAACCAGCACCATTTGTTGAAGATGCATACTTTTTTCCATTGAATAGATTTGGCCTCTTTGTCGAAAATCAAGTGACCATATGTGTGAGGATTAATTTCTGGGTCTTTGATTCATTTCCATTGTTCAATCAGCCTATTTCTGTGCCAGTACCATGCTGTTTTAATTAGTGTTGCTCTATAGTATAGCTTGAGCTTAGGAATGGAGATTCCTCCAGAGGATATTTCATTGTATAGGATTGTTTTTAGCTATTCTGGGTTTTTTGTTTTTCCATATGAAGTTGAGAATTGACCTTTCAATGTCTTTTAAAAGTGTGTAGGTATTTTGATAGGGTTGCATTGAATCTGTAAATTGCTCTTGGAAAGATGGCCATTTTTACTATGTTAATTCTCCTGATCCATGAACAAAGGAGATCCTTCCATCTTCTCATGTTGTCTTCATTCTCTTTCTTCAGGGATATATATATATATTTTTTTTTTTTTCAAACAATTGCTTCACTTGCTTGGTTAGAGTAACTCAGAAAATACGCTACCACACAACAGGGACATATGCTCAGCCATGTTCATAGAAGATTTATTCATAATAGCCAGAATCTGGAAACAGCCTAAATGTCCCTCAGTTGAAGAATGATGTACATTGTGGTACCTTTACACTATGGAATACTACTCAGCTATAAAAATCAAGGAAATCCAGAAATTTGTGGACAAATGGAAGAAATTAGAAACGATCATACTGAGTGAGTTAACCGAGAAACAGAAAGACTTACATGGTATATACTCACTTATAATTGGACACTAGCCCAAAAGGCATGTCCCCTGAATGTCTTCAGTTACCAGAAGATTGGGACAGATGTGAGGACATCCTACTGGGACCCTAGGTGAGAGAAATATAGGAGATGTGGAAATAGAAGGATGCAGAGGATCTTAGAAACCTACAAGAAGAACATCATAAAGGAGGATTCAGGGCCCAGGAGTGTCTGTGCAAACTATTGCACTAACCAAGGACAAGACAAGTAGTACACACTGAACCCATACTCTGATGTAGCCCTGGACAGTTATGTGGAGAGCAGGGAGTAACTCTGACATGAGCTCTGATGCCCCATATTTGACGACCTCCTCTTGGTGGGGAACCCTGGTGGCACTTAAGGAAAGAATAGGCAAATTACTAAGATGAGACTTGATAACCTATTACAATATAGTGGGCCGGAGGTTCCCCTCGGTCATGGACCTAAGGAATGGTAATAGGGTTGGGGTGGGAGGGTAGGAGGAATGGGAGGATATGAGTGATGGGAGAACAATTGAGTTGTAATTTGAATAAAATAATAAAAACTCTTGAGACTCAACACTAATTTGAATAAGTTTGGTCCATAGCAAAAGAGCCTCAATGGGTAACAGCCTGCACTCCTAGTAGGAGACATGCATTGTTTGTTGCTATGAAGTGTCTTCTGGTTTTGTTTCTGTGGCTGTGAGTTAAACCCCATGATATGTTTGTGGCTATGAGGTAAAGGCTTTGCATTATGTTTGTGGTAACAATGTGGTGTCTGGAAACAATTTGTGGCTAAGGGGGAAGATCTGGAAATTATGTGAATGGCAGTCTTTATGCTTAGGTTGTGGCTATGAGGTGGAGAGTGTTCTCTACATTTGTGGCCATGTGATTGGATAACTCAGAAGTATCCACACCTATGACTCTCTGAATCTCTGAATGGAGTTACAAGTCTGCTGGCCAATTTATTTGTTACAAGAAGATACCATGGCCTTTGTTTAGAAATTAGAAGAGAAGTCATTTGGGCATATGTCTGCCCCCAATCAACATCCTTTGGAATAATGTGGGGATAGGAAGTTGACTTATTCCCCACTAAGTACTATGCATTTTAAATAATACTTTCAGTGTATTACTTGGGCAGGTATTCTTAGTTTGCTGCATTCTCAAGGGACAATTTGAAATGTTATCAATGTAGTAGGGTCAGTTGATGTTGTTGTTGCTTTCCTTATTTATTTAGAAAGGCTCTATGTACTTCTGGCTAAGCTGGAACATGCTTTTTACACCATACTGGCCTCAAACTTACAGAGATCAGCCTGCTTATCCCACCCAAAGTGTTGGAATTAAAGGCATGTATCATAATGCCAGGCTATTGGTAGGTTTTAAAAATATACTTCTTACTATTTAATACTTATTTTATTGTGAGACAAGGCTGTACAGTTCTTAACAGTGCTATTCTGCTTTTGGTTACATTTTATCCCTGTCATTATTCATACTCCTTAACTTTTCTCAGTTATTTTGCTTAAGTAATTGTACATTGAGTTACTAGGACTAAATATTTAATTTACTTCCATTAAGTCTTAGATCAGCTCTCAAACCTACTATGTTGTTTTAGGGATTTGGTCCTTGATGAGAGACTTGCTTGTGTTATTTTGTAGAATTTTGTTTGGCACATGTCAATCTGATAGTATACTAATCTATACCAATCCACATACCTGCTGAGAATGGGATTTACTATTATACTTATCGATAAGTGCTTTACTCATCTATCATCAGGGAAGCTTCCTCCTGCATCCATTAAGAACAAATACAGAGACCCACAGCCAGGACCACTTAGCTCAAAATGGGATGTTTCCTTCTCTCAGGGCTCAGGAAAACCCATGCCTTGGGAGGGGAGATATAAAGAGCATAAGAGCCAGAGGGAATAGGGGACACCAAGAAAACAAGGCACTGTAAATCAACATGATCAACGAATATATCAATTCACCAAGACTATGGCAGCACACAGGGTGTGCACGGATCTGCATCAGATGGGGTCTTAGAGCTAAAAGTAGTGGACACCCATGTCCATCTCTAGCACACAAGCTTTCTCCAATTTATAGCTATTTGCAAATAAAAATTTAACTTTCCTACAAGGAAGACTCATTGGGGAAAGAAACTGCTCTTCATGGTAGACTACATGCCCAGCACTAGAGGGCCAACAGAAAACAACCTCAGTGACATCACTGGAGGTTCCCTGTCTCATAATGTCCTGTCAGGGCCTTTTCTTTTTAATTTTATCTTAATTTTTATTTTTACTTCATCTTATTTACACACATGCACATATTTATATATAAATATTATATATAATTTTGTGCCTCTTTTTACTCTATATTCCTTTGCAGATATATTATGGCTCTTGATTTTGTGCTGTTATGAGATTCCTGAGTATGCGGACAAGTGGGCCTCTGTTTCTATATCTCTAACATGAAGCTTTTCTTAGGAATGAAAAGGAAAAAAAAAAAAAAAAAAAAAAAAAAAGAAAATGGGGCTTGCACTCAGTGAAAAGTACAGAGGAAATGTATAAAGCACTGAGATATTTTCTCATTGTCATATATCTTGGTAATTATTAATTTATGTCAGTGCTTTCTAAGTTAAAATTTGATACTTGTGTTGCAATAGTCTTGCAAAAATCAAGTTGTCTTTGTCAATTTCAAGAAGAAAGGATTTGCCTTTTACATGTGCTCCAAGTAATACCTAGGTAGTTGGTCTACCATGTTCAAATGGTGAGGCTTAGTGCCACACTATATAAGAAATGTCTTGTTTAATTATTCTTCACCTTGGTAAATTATGTACCTTTTAATTGATAAAAAGAATTAGATCCATTAATTAACTCTGTGCCTCTTAATAGCTTTTAATTTAGCTGCTCAAAGACCTGCTGAGTTTTAATATTATCAGCTAAATGGTGTTTGCTGAGCTTTTAACAAGGAAGTTGCCTCATTCTCTCATTCAACTGAACAGAATTATTCCTGTTATTCTAATAGTGGGAAAGTTTAGAAATACAAACTTTGTTGTGTTTGTTTTTGACAACATTGATTTTTTCATGAGTTTATTTTCTTAACTCTTTAAATATTTTAAGGCCAGCATTTTATAAAAAAATTTTCGCTATTGACTTTTGCCTTTGTTGGTCATCCTGGAAGATCTGAATTCAAAAGTGAATCTACCTAGTCTATGCTTGAACAGTACATATAAGGCATATGGCCATAGCTTTTGGTAAATTGCCTAGGAGAAACTATTTAAATGCCACTGGATTAAAATGTGAGATAGATAAATGAAATTAACAATTTGAAATTAAAATATTATCCATTCATGTCAAGTAAAGCTGTCGATCAAATTATATAACTTAAAATTTCTAAACTATAATTAGAAAGGGAAGCAAAAATATTTATCCAATAGATGCATCAGCATAAGAACTGTACCACTAAACTTTATAAATTATTTTGTCAGCCTTACCCATATTTTCATATGATAAAACATGTAAAAAATATTGAAGAACTCATTGTCTAGAGAACAATTATATTTGAGTAATATTTTATAATATAAACTGGAGTTTTGAAAAGTTTGAATATATTTTATTTTATGCTTATGCTTGATTTTGTTTGTATTTTGAATGAACTATTCAACTTCAAATACATTTTAATAATAAATTTTTATGATAATTGACTAAACTTGTGACTAGAATATTATCTGACAAAAACAAATGGTTAAAATGTTTATAGGAAGAGTCATAGATATTGAAAATATGAAATAATATAAATAAGACTTATGTGTAAGTAAATAATATATATTATCTGTGACACAGAACCAATTGCCTTGCATTTTTGGGCTTAAATTGTATTATCCTGTACTTTTCAAGTCATCCTGAATCTGGATATAATTTAGCTGAATCTTAAGCTAAGCTACAAGTGAGGGTTAAGTTTCATGTCAGTACTGAATAAGAAAGGGTTTCTGGCTTCTGTTCTTTTCCCATTATTCGGCAGAGAGTCTAGTTGTTCATAAGATATTTCAGAGATTTGTCTTCTATACCTGGCCACATAATCTTCTCCATAAGACATTTACAATGCAGTAGCTCTCTTAAATGTAGTAAAGGAGAGAGATAAGGACTAGAAAGGGGGAGGGGATAGAGGAAGGAAGAGAAAAGAAGGGAACACTTCTTGAATAATAAATTATTAAATGAAATTTTTCTCTGGTAAATACTATATTCCCATTGGTTGTAATGAAGAAATAAATATCAAATAATGACTAATTTAATGAACTCTGGAGTTAGATTCTAATAAATGGAATTCTGCATTACAACAGGTTTTTTTTTCTCTTTAGGGAAAATAACAGTAGAAGTCACAATAAGAATAAGAATAGTAATTTTGTGACCATAGTTTCTCCTCTGTTCTTTCTATTCCTTGCAGTTCCACCCTCCACTTACCCTCTCCCCGAGACCTACACTGTTTCTGTTCCCCTTCAGAAATGAGCAGGCCTCACAGAGTCAACAGCAGCTACACAGGACAAAACATTACTTTGGGTTGCCTCATAAATATCTAGACATGAATATCTTTAAAGGAGGCCAGGGACACAATGACCATTCTATAAATCTCAGGCTAGGATAGTTTGTATTGTTCTTATGCTTAGTAAGGTAAGGATACAATCCATAATTGTAATAAGTTGATTTTCTGGCCAACTCATGGACAGCTCATTTGGAGACTAACTTTAATTCATTAAGAATGAAACAGACCTCCAAAGTTCTCGGTATCTCAATGAGTCCCCATGTAGTTTTTAAAATGGGTCTGAATGTGACTCAACGTAATGCACTGGGTTTCCTTCTTGACTAGTACAAAGAAAAATACACACAGTGAAGACAAAACAAAACAAAACAAAGCAAAACTACAAGAACAGAATAAAGATTTGTTACATTTTACAGTAAGGACAATAGGGAAGCTGTTTCTAGAGCAAGGTCATCAAGGAACAAATAAGCAGTGAGATTTTATCATGGAAACTATCCATACTCTAAGTATATTCAATTAAATTGATCCCTTCCTGGGCGTTTCATCATAAGGCCTAAAGTACCCGGTTAAAACATTAAAGACTAAAATTAGCAGACATAAATTACTCAGGGAATGTTCACCTTGAACCATGATTTCATTTACACAATGAAATACTACTCAGCTATTAAAAACAAGGATAATCTTGAAATTTGAATGCCAATGGATAGAACTAAAAAAGATCATCCTGAGTGAGGTAACCAAGTTTAGAAATACACACATAGTATATACACACTTATACATGGATATTAGCCCAACATAGATATCCTCTGAAATGCTCCATCAAGCAGATGAAATGGTCAGATGCTGGGACTCCCTGCTGGACTCCAAGTGAAGCCTTAAGAGTGTTATGAAAGAATCAGAGGATGGAAGGACCCACAGGGTTCACAAGCCTCTCAAGAAGACCAGTAAGGCTGGAAGATCAGTACCCAAGGGTGCCTGCACAAACTGTTGCAACAATCAAGGACCATGCATGCAGTAAATTTGGACCCCGAGTACAGATATAGCCAGTAGACAGTTCATTCTCCACAGTTATGAGGAACGGGGACTGCCTCTGACATGAACTGTGGTGCACCTGATTTGATCAGTTCTCCTTGGTGGGAAGGTCCAGAGGGCACACACAGGAAGGAGAAGCACGCTATCTGGATGAGACCTGATATGCTGTGGTCATATGGTGGGGGAGGAAGTATTTTCTGTCATAGGTCTAGGGGAGGAGAATAGGACTGAAGAGAGAGGAGGGTGGGAATTGGAAGACACAAAGGAGGAGATAAAAATTGGTATGTAATCTGAATAAATTAAAATTTTAAAAATTTAAGACCTATGTTACTACAGGAAAAAGATTGTGAAACTGTTAAACGGGACCTGATGAGACTGAGAAACTTCTGTAAGGCAGGATACACTGCCAACAGAACAAAGCAACAGCTTACAGACCAGGAAAAGATCTTCACCAACCCTACATCTGACAAAGGTGTAATATGCAAAATATGTAAAGAACTCAAGAAATTAAACACCATGAAACCCAGAAGCAGAAAGAATCAAATGGTATATACTCACTTATATCTGCATACTAGCCCAAGGGGCATGTCCCATGAAAGCCTTCACTTACCAGGAAACTGGGACAGAGGGGAGGACATCCTACTGGGACTCTAGATGAGAGAAGCATGGGAGAATAGCAAAGTAGAAGGAACCAGAGGGTCCTAGAAACCTACGAGTAGAACATTATGATAGGCATATTTGGGCCCAGGGGTCCCGCTCAAACTAAGGCACAAGCCAAGGAAATCAAATAACTCAATTGAGAGATGGGGCTCAGAACTAAACAGAGAAGTCTCAACAAAGGAATATCGAATGGCTGAAAAACACTTAAAGAAATACTGAGCATCGTTAGTCATCAGAGAAATGCAAATCAGAAGGACACTAAGATTCTATTTTACACCCATCAGAATGGCTATAATCAAAAATTCAAGTGACACCACCATATGCTGGTGAGGATGTGTAGAAAGAGGAACACACCTCCATTGCTGGTGGGAATGCAAACTGGTACAACCACTTTGGAAATCTATATGGCACTTTCTCAGAAAAATGGGAATAGAGCTTCCTCAAGACCCAGCTATTCCACTCCTTGGAATATACCCAGAAAATGCTCCACTGCACAAGAGGGACATATGCTCAACTATGTTCATAGTGGCCTTATTCATAATGCCAGAACATGTAAACAGCCTAAATATGCCTCAGTAGAAGAGTGGATAAAGAAACTGATACATTTACACTATGGAATACTACTCAGCTATTAAAAACAAGGAATTCCTGAAATTTTTGGACAAATGGATTGACCTAGAAATGATCATAATGAGTGAGTTAACCCAGAAGCAGAAAGAGTCAAATGGTATATACTCACTTATATCTGCATACTAGCCCAAGGGGCATGTCCCTTGAAAGTCTTTACTTACCAGGAAAGCGGGACAGAGGGGAGGAATTCCTATTGGGGCTCTAGGTGAGAGAAGCATGGGAAAATGGGGAAATAGAAGGATCCAGAGGGTCTTAGAAACCTACAAGAAGAAAATTATGATGGGCATATCTTGGCCCAGGGGTCCTGTTCAAACTATGGCACCACCCAAAGACATTACGTGCAGTAAACTTCGAATCCCTACCCAGATGTACCTGATGGACAAAACATTCTCCACCGTTGAGTGGAGAGTGGGGACTGACTTTTACAAGAATTGTGATGCCCCATTTTTGACCATGTCCTTTTGATGGGGAGGCCTGGGGGCACTCAGAGGAAGGATAGCAGGCTACCGAGAAGAGACTTGATACCCTATGAGCATAAACAGGGGGAGGAGGTTCCCTTAAGTCATAGACATAGGGGAGGGGAATAGGGGGAAAGGGGGAGGTACGGAGGAATGGGCAACTACAAGGGATGGGCTAACAATTGAGATGTAATATGAATAAATTAATAAAATACTTAAAAAATACTTCTAATATATATTTCAAAATTTTAAGTCTCTATTTGCTTATAATATACAATTAAAATGCCTCTATTCTACCCTGAAGATCATATACTGAGACCTTTTGTGATTCATATCATATGAACCATTAAGATCTTTTTTCTGGTCAAAATTAACTTTTAAGATTTTTTAATGAGATTTTTTTACTCAATGAATACATGTTGATTGATTGAAAAAAAAGAATTGTATTTTATGCAGTTTCAGAATGACATTGTATTTATTTATTTATTTATTTATTTATTTATTTATTCATCCATCTATTTTCTTTCTTCAATTTATCAGGTGTTAAAGTAGTTTCCTGGTAAGAAATTTAGAGCTCCAATTATTAAAATCATAGTGCAATTGTTAGAGTAGAAACAAATTGCATGCTGCCTGAAGTAGAGGAATAGCTTGCATCTTTGACTAAATTTGAGTTTATGAATTTCTAATGAAACTTTTGTTTCTCTGTCATATTCCCTTCCCCTTCCCCCTCTCTCTTAAGGTTGTTATTGTTTTATTAAGTAAGCCTTCACTTATTTTCTTTTCCTGGCTTAAGAGCTTTACTTACTGGTATCTAGGGCTTCATTGTTATATTTTTCATTGCTGCTATCAAGTTATGTGGAGGTATCCATAAATAAATTTCTTGTTTATTATATTCAGAGGAATTGTTTGAGGGAAAGCAGTTCAGATAAGCAGCAAGGCACTTCTGAATTGCTTCAGGACATCACTCTTTACTTCTGCTGTCAGATAAGAATGATCTAGTTCACCTTTCGATGGTGCTGGGCCACAGCTTGGTCATAGCCTACCTGAAATGTTTTTACCTTGGCTCGGGAGCTTTCCTGGAGTATCTTCAGTCCAATAACTCCTGGGAAAGCTTAAGCACTCAAACACTAACATTCCTTTAGAAAATGTTTTTAAGTGTTTTGATACATCATTTCCCACCTTTCTTTTCCTTCATCAAAAGTATAGCCCCTTGCTCTCTTTCAAATTTATGGTCTCCTTTTTCATTGTAATAATGTGTGTATGTATATATACATATATATGTATATATAAATACATATATACATATTTGTTCCATCCTTATAATGTAAGTTGTATATAGGTCCTTAGAACATACCATTAATTTAAAAAGTAGAGTTAATTCATTGTATAGGACAATGGATTTTATATAAAATACATACTTAAATTCTCCTGATGTTTTTATCTTTGTGCCTGTTATTTCTGTCCACTTCCTATAAACTTATGATATTTAATGTATTTATAAAAATTCTATTATTCAAAAATAAGAGTAAACATCCAGGTAACTATGCTTCTACCTGATCTTTTAAAATTTATTTATTTATTTATTTATATCCTCTTTTAAATAGTGTTTACCTCAAGAATCTGTGCTGTTGTCTATACTACATAAACATAGCCTTTGGATATTTTTATAATGTTACTGAACAACTTATAAATTCATGCTAAGATACATATGTAAAAAAAAAAAAAGAGTACTTAATTTCTCCAGTGAGTCTTCTATGTAGAAAGCTAAGTTGTCATTTGCCAGTATTTATCAATTGGAGATGGCTTCTGGCTTAGGACAATAGACTTGTATCTAGTTCTTTTTGCTTTAAGGTTCATTCCATGTGGTACAGTTCTGTGCAGGCCTTTTGCATTCTGCTTCAGTTTCTGTGAGTTCATTTGTGCATTGATTACGTTAACTCAGAGGTTCTTGTTTTCTTTGTGTCTTCTGTTCTGTCTACTTCTAATGATGTTATTTTTCCTTTTCTGAGGAATTCCCTGACCCTCCTTGGAATGTATTTGATGAAGACATTACATTTGGAGCTGAGTGTTATAAGGTTTCTCACTGTCTTCATAATGTTTGGCTGTGTGTCTCTGTAATTGTTCCCCATCTGATTCAAAGAGAAGTTCTCTTTAATATGGCTGTGCAATACACAGAGCTATGAGCATAAAAGATTTCATTAGGAGTCCTCATTTTCTGCTACATCCCTGAGCTGTATAGTTTCACATTTGTTGGGCATTCAAATGGTATTGCTTATGGGCTCCATCTCTTGGATTGAGTCTTAAATCAAATCAGATGCTGGTTGGTTACTTTCATAAGTTTATGTCACAATTGCCCCCTAGCATATACTGTAAGAAGAATACTATTTTCTATCTAAAGTCATGTGGTTGGCTTGGTGTTTACATTTCTCTTTTGATAGTGTTCAGAGTAACTTCTTGTACCAAAGATGCTAGAACTTAGTGGTGAAGGTTCTATTTAGGGACAAGCTAAAAGTCACTATATTCAATGTGTTGTGTAAGGATTGTCTTCAAGAGTAAAGTTAACTTCCTCTTCTGTCGAAGGAAATTTGTACTTGTCCAACTAGAAAGTTCCTTTGGGGATGCTTTAGGCCCTATCCTTAATTCTTCTATCACTATATAAACCCTTAATTCTTCTATTACTATATAAATGAATAAGAACTATGTATTGCAGGTTTTTACAGCACATTTTCCTCCTGCAGAATGAATAATCAAGCATTTCAAAATCACAGATTTGAAACAATTCTGATTAATTTAGACAGATGGCATTTTCCTGCTGTTATACAAATGGATGACCCTTGTGAGAATTCTCATCTGAAAATTACCTGTTCCCAAACAAAACCTACACTATAATAGTTCTTACAAGTAAGATTTGCCTGCCAGGAAAATCCTAAGAAAATTAGATTCTAAGAAAAAGGCATCAATGGTTTAGGAATGTATTATAAATGCAAAACTAATAGTGTCTTCTCAATCTACTGAAATAAGCTTAGCAAATTTTATAATATTTTTACATATAGATTTATATTATTATAGTGGTGAGTATTCCTGCTTGTCACACAGGAGACCAGGGTTTGATACCCAGATGAAGAGACATGAAAAAAATTTAAAATATTTCTAGAAAACAAGACAAAATGATGCTGGAGAATTTTTCATGTCTTTAAAAATGTAGCAGCAAGTGTCTGCCTTTGGATATATGTCTTTCACAAAGCTTAAAAAATCATATCTAGTCAATATGATAAATATAAGATAAAGTAGTTGTTTCACCTAGAGTTAAGGATAATTCTCATGAAAGTAGTTTGTCTCCCTCTCATACCTCAGGACTGTTTCTAATGATACAGAACTCTGGTCTCAAGGGAAGGCAAACTTATCACACTGACATTGTGGTCACCTTGCAGGTCATGGTAGCCACTTCTGTAAATACTTGGCATTTCCAGATTTTCTTTAAAGATTTATGAAGATCAGTAATGACAAAGATCTCGAGTAGTAATATAAATACATTATATGATATATGTATTGTATATGTGCACATGCATGCATGCTCCCCAACACACAGACACACACACACAAACACACACACACTATTCACAAGTTCATATTCAAGATAGCAGGAGAACTGTGGATGGAACTAAACATCTAATTAGCGACAGGGGTATATTCAAGTTCAGTCTCTACTCTGAAGTGGTTGTATGGAAATCTCCATTCTTGATTTTTACTGTTTGTTTGCAAGCTCATTATTAACACTTACAATGCTGTGTTATGACCTTTCCCATCAAACTATTTATAATTTAAACCTGGGACTATAAGTGTCAATACTTCCAAATGATGAACAGGAGAAACAATCCCAATTAAAATGTATATTGTGACCTAAATAGAATGTTGCTAATATAGCAGTTACTAGGCTGGGTCTATACATTTACTTGCTGTCACACTTAGGACATGAGACAGAATATTACCTTAAGAAAAAAATAATCCTCTCAAAATCACACATATTTAGAATTTCTTACATGCATATAATGCTTTAAATAGCACATCACCTCCTTCTCCACTCTTGTCATTTATCTACTATATGTCATCACTATTTATTCCCAATTTCAAGTACTTTTTGTAACCCACTGACTCCAATTAGTGTGCATGAGTGTAGGACAAAGTTACTGATATTCAGGTAGCTTCTTCAACGCTGAGTAACTGAAAAGAATTGATTCTCTTTCTTCTAGAACCTATCAGTAGTCAGGAAATCCTAATCAATTATAGAACTTCACAGGCTCTACCCCATCCATGATGGGAATTTGGACAGTATGTGCTTGATTAAATTAGAATAATGAGCTATAATATATAAATGCAGGTTTATTTGGAGCAGCATGGGAGGAGAAGGAGAAGACAGAGCATGCGCTGGGGATGGGAGTAAAGGAAGGAGAGAGGGCAGGGAGGTGGGGAAAGAACAAGGGCAAACTTGAGCATAGGAGCAAAATAGGGGATAATGAACTCAAAATGTCTGGCTTATATAGTGAGTCTCTGGGAAAGGGGAAACCCCACACCTAGGTAGAAGGCAGGGAATGCCAGCCATGTTCCGCAGCAGGACCTGTCCAGTAATGCTTGCTTTCTAAAAAGGAATTTGGAAGAGATCCTTCCCTGTTTATTTGTGTTATGGAGAGATTTATAACTACTGATTTTGTCATTTTATTGTATCTCAATTTCAAATTATTTACTTCATATTGATTTAATTTGGCCCATTGTCAGACATTAGAAATATCTAAGTCTGATTGTCTCTTGGTTCTATTTGTTTGGAACACAGTTTTCACTTATTTTACTGGTAAGAGATATTTGTTTTTTGATGGTTAAACTTTTTGCCAGTAGGCAACTAGATTATGTTTTCTAATACAATCTGCTAATCTGTTTCTTTTTATTATGGAGTTGTGTCCATTAATTTTAACAGTTATTATTAAACAACATGTATTGCTTCCTGTCATTTTGTTGTTGTGTGGTGGTACTTTGGTCCTCTTTCTATATAAGGTGATATTTTAGTCCTCTTTTAAATAATGAATTCCTTATTTATTCCTGCAAGCTTATTGTTTTCACACAAAATATTATATTCAGTGTCCTAATATGGCAAGATTAGTGATCATAAGCTTCTATTGTAAATAAACTCTTATTTAAAATAATCCAACAAATTAAATGAATAAAAATATCAGCTACCAAAATTAACTAAAATGAAATTCTACATAATTTAATGTATTTTCATACAATTAGAGATGGTATTAAATATGGAGGAGGTGAAGATAAAAGATAAATTTGTTTGATGAGTCTGTATCAGTAATTTTTTAAAAGTTTCTCCTTCAGATTTAATAAGCAACTTTTCTAGACATAGATAACTGATTTGACAATTTTTATCTCTTGGACACAGGTATACATATTTCCAGAGTGTGCCTGCAAAGTGCATTGATCTTCCATTTTCAATTTTCAATACCCTTTATTTATTTTGTATTTTGGTGCACTAATTATAATATGTCATTGAAAATTTATTTTTCTCATCTTTTCTATTTGAAATTCCGTAGGCCTGTAGTGTCTGGGTGGACATTTTTTCTCTTTACTTGAAAATTTTTCTTCTGAATTTATTTAAAACATTTTCTATGCTTCTACTATTATTTTATTCTCATTCAACTTTCATAATTTAAAGATTGAGTATTTTCCTATTGTCTAATGTTATGTATGTATGTATGTATGTATGTATGTATGTATGTATGCATGTATTAGAACAATTGTTGACATGTACCAAGGGAAGGTTCACATTCTCTTCCATCTCTGATTTTCTGTTTTCAAGATAAACCTTCCTAACTTTGAGGCTTTCTACTGACAATGGTTTTATTTAGGTTATTGTGTTTTTCTATTCCAAGATAATTTCTGTTCATTTGTATTTTATTGGTTCTTATTTCAACTAGATTTTAAAGTTTTATTTTTAATCTTTATGCACAGTTTTTCAGCTACCTAACTACAGTTCCTCTACTCCATTCCTCCAATCTAACCATCCTCCTCTCTCTCTCCATCCACTCCTCCTCTTCTATTTTCCTTCAGGAAAAGGCAGGCAACTCAGGGAAATAAACAAAACATTGCATATAATGATGCAATATGGCTAGGCACATTTCCTCCAATTAAGGCTGAATGAGTCAATGCGGAAGAAGGAAGGGGTCCTAAGCATGGCAAAAGAGTTTGCAATATACCACCAACTCCTGGTGTTATATGTCCCACAAGAATACCAATCTACACAACCATGACATATATGCAGAGGTCCTTGCTCAGAATTACACAGGTTCAATGATCATCACGTCAGTCTTTGTAAGCCCGTAGGAGCACTCCTTAGTTGATCCTGTGGGTCATGTTCTTCCAGTGTTCTTGATCCATCTGGCTCTTAGAATTCTTCCTCCCACTCTTCTTCAGGGCTCACGTGGATCTCCATAATGTTTGGCTATGTGTCTTTGCATCTGTGTCTATCATTATCTGGAAAAAGTCTCTCTGGTAACAATTGGCTAGTCCCTGATCTATGACTATAACAGAATGTCATCTGAGCATCAACATGGTTTTAGGCTGCAGCAAAAATCACTCCTGAAATTCCTGCAAAACATAAAACTCTCCAAGCAGAAATAGACCTTGTTCTTGTTCAGGATTCTATTTTTAAATGATATGGGATAATCCAGCTAACTGATTAAATTGGTAAATGAATAGAGTCCAAATTTATAGAAAAATCTAAGATTCTTGTACGTGTAAATAATGTATAAAGAGAAATAATTACTATCTTCAAAACATATCCCAGTATTAATAAGTAAATTTACTAGATATGTAAAAATATATTTTATAATATAATCTATAGAAGAAAATGCCAAATTAAAAATTTTTAGAAATTTTTGAAATATGAATTGAATTTAACAAAAGTCAATGGTTTTTATATCAAGTTATTTGCACATAATTTTGGAAAAAGTGAACTCCTAAACTAATAGATCATATATGCCCATTATATGTCAAAAGACTCAATATAGTAAAGATTTCACTGTTTCTAAATGCTATAGATAAAGTATGGCAAGTAATATTCAACAATTTTTGGTTGAAGTTCACAATCAGATTCTAAGCTTCATGAATATAGCAAAATCTATCTTAGTGAAACTAAATCTGAAATAGTGAAAAAAATTACAATCCCATTGCCTGATATCAACTTGATTTCAGTGTTGTAATGATCAAGGCCATTTTCTATTGAAATCTAATAAACACATATAGGTAGAGTAAGGAACAATTTAGAGTCAGGAAGTACACCCACACACACAGAAAACAATTGAATTATTCATATAAGTGGCCCTGAATGGTACATGCTACATAATAGATCTTAACACTTTACATATGCTGTAGGCAAAGGTTTCATGCTTAGAATTTTTATTTATTTATTTTTAAATAGACTGAGACTTAGCTAGTATTATTCTCCATGGCTTCCTAGTCATTTCTATGACATTCACTGTTGAAGTCAATTGTTTAGACTATGAACATTGCTCTTAATGAAGGGTTGGCTCTTACCTTTCTATATCTTTATATCATTGTTGAATAGAAAATCATCCAATTGGATTTTCATGCATATGTTTTCATGGAGATGTTTGATATTTCTACAATCATATTGCATCCTAAAAGATTATGATGCTGCAACTTACACTAGTTATGATGTTAATACCAAGGATACAGAGTAGTGCACCTTGGTAATAATAATAATCATCACTCAGTACCAAAATAAACTTAACAAGTGTCTATACACACAACTCACAAATAGGTCATGGGTGTCACAAGATTAAGTACTTTTAACAAAAAATTTTTCAAGAACTTCATTAATCTATTACCTAATATTTCAAATTGATAGATCATCTGAAGGAAACATAGTAGCCCATCCACTCGGTTCCACTTACTAATTGTTCCATAACCAACTGACCATGGGAATTCTGAGAATTTGGCCTGAGGACCTTTAGTTTAGAGATACCAGAAGCCTAAGTAATACTATGAATCTGATGTAAATTCTTATTGGATTTGAAGAAAAAAATTTCACTATCATACATAGTTAACATGTGGCTAAAACTAGAACAGGATAATCAAGACCTAGAATTCTCAAAACTATAGCTGTAAAGAACTGAGTTCTGTCAGAAGAGAAGAAAGGGAGGTGGGAGATGGACAGGGACAGAGAGAGAGGGGGGGAGGAAAGGAGAGAGAGAGAGAGAGAGAGAGAGAGAGAGAGAGAGAGAGAGAGAGAGAGAATATATCCATTAGAACATAGATACCATTCTCATGACAGTAACAAAATATAATTCAGTATTTGTTATCTAGCTATATGTCCCACAGCTATTGTACAATGACAGTTATTTAACGATATAAATTTTTTGGTGATTTATTACATGGAAGTAGGAAACTAAAAGTAAACACTATTTTCTTTTGAGTCGTGTTTAAGGTATGGATACAAAAAATATGTGGTCTAAACGTATTTAGAGTGCAAGGGATAATTTCTATTAGTATAATCTTTCACATTTATACCAGAAATTAGATAAATTTCTATTTTACCTCTGAAAAGTCAATTATGACAAATAAATTGTCCATTTAGAGCATGTTACAGAATTGGAATATATATTTTAGTGAGTAAAAATTACCAAGCTATTAATAATTTAATACATTGGAATCTGAGCAATACTTTAAGGTAATTGGAGCAATTTTCACATAACATTTCTCCCAGAATATTCCCGTATTCTCTCTCTCTGTCTCTCTGTCTCTCTGCCTCTCTCTCTCTCTCTCTCTCTCTCTCTCTCTCTCTCTCTCTCTCTCTCTCTCTCTCTCTCTCTCTCTCTCTCTCTCTCTGTCTCTCTCTCTCTGTCTCTCTCTCTCTCTCTCTCTCTCTCTCTCTCTCTCTCTCTCTGTCTCTCTGTCTCTTTCTCTTCTTTTTCAGTCATCCAGCAGAGCTGAAACTGGCTTTCCAATTACCTTCCTTTGGCTACATGACATATTTGTTTTATATAGAAACAGACTTGGAAAGCACACAGCTTGTTTAAAACTATTTTTGATACTTTACTAGTAACATAATTAACTTTATTTAGATCAGAAAGTTACATTCCTGATGTCTAATCAGATGTACAAAATTGGAAAACATTTCTTAATTTGGCACACTAGCTTCTTAAAGCTACTGCTCCCTCCCACAAGTAAACAGTGTTAAGGCATCCTTCTTATTTTAGAACCACTTCTTTGATCAGGATCATAACTACAATTCTCCTACCTTACTCATTGTTCTGAAGTGGTACATCAAGACTTAGGGTACATATGTATTTATAAATTTTAAGTTAGAAAATGACCATTGACTAAATCACAGGGTTATCCAAGTAAAAAATTTAGTGTTAAAATAATAAATACAACCATCTATAACAAAATATCTACCCATTAGCTTTTAAAAAACAATATTTTACAGTTAGATTCTGAAAACAATCTGCTGCACCCTCCCCTCCCTTCATCTCCAATGTATCACACAGATCTTCCCATACAAACTTCCCACTCTTACTGCACTCAATGCTTTTTCTCAGCTCCCAATTTCAGCACGCATTCATTGAAAACCTTCCTGAAGTGAAACAGGTATGCTAACTGCATAGTTCACCTCTTGGTAAAAGATCATGTGCTGCAACCTCCCCCAACCCCTGATTTCCAGTGTCTTATACAGATCTTCACTGGCCAATTCCCCCACCACAGTCATTGCTTGTTCCCATCCAAAAACACTAGCAAGCTTTATCTAAGAACCTACAGGTCACTCCAGCCTTGGAGGCAGGTAGCCTACTGTGGAAGTTTACCCTCTTTTCCTTTTCTCAAAATCCATTCGCTCAGTTTCATGCCTATCTCTATAGCAAACCACGTGCTGTAACCTCCTCCTCTCTGCTGGAAATTCCAATGGATCATGTGTATCTTTTCCTTCAACTTTCCTTCAAACTCATTTTGTTATCTTAGATTCTGTCATCAGTAGCCATCTGCTGGGAATCTGCAAGATTAGCTGGCCAGAGAAGCAAGTAGGCCAGCGAAAAATGAAATCCTCATATTGTCATAAACCTTCCTCTCTTTTATGTCTAATCCCCCAGTATCATCCTCAGCTCTGTAAAAGAGAAGTGATGTGGCCTCTTCTCACTTTCTACATCTACTCCCAGAGCCTACATGGATGATGATGGAACATTCTCCTTTCCTCCTTTTTTTGACCTACACAGTAATTGAAGCCCAACCCTTTTTCTAAGTGTCATCTCTCAATATGCTTAAACATATTTTACATGGAACATTTATCAGTCATGCTGTTCAGGGTCCCAGTAGAATAGCCTATCATAAACAAACAGCAACTATAGTCTTCATAGAATGAGAGAGAAAATTTCCAACAATTTTACTCAGTAGGAATATGAAAATTAAACCTCTTTGATATTTTGTCTTATATACCTTAGAATAGTCAATAAAATAAGTGACAGCTCATGCTGAGTATTTGAACTTGGTAAATACTCATACATTGAGGGTGGGAGTGCAAACTCTACAACCACTATGAAAATCAGTGTATGGTATTCTCAGAAAGATGAGACTTAAGCTGTCTCAAGATTCAGCTATACCACTTAGGAATATAACCAAAGTGCATTTCGTTTTTCCACAAAGACTCTTGATTAACTATGTTCATTATTGCTTTAAAAGATCCTTAATAGCCAGAATTTGAAAACAACATAGATATCCCTAAAAAAGAATGGAAAATAATGTGGTATAGTTAACCAATGAAGTAATACTCAGCCACTAAATTAAAAAAAATATATATTAAAATAAAACTGAGAAACTCGCAAGGGAATGAATGGGGTAAGAAAAATTCTTCCTAAATGAGATAACCCTGGCCCCAAAAGAAATATGTGAATATTACCTTTTAATTGAACAAATTAATGCTAAAATTCGTAGAATCCCAGAGGTTTAGTACACAGTAAGGGACAATGGGAAACAGTCTCCCTAGGAAAGGGAAATAGAATAGACTGTTATGGCAAACAGTAGGATCAATTGGGGAGTGTGAATGGAAAAGGAAACTAGTGGTGGGGTAAAGAAAGGGACAGCTAAAATTGTGGGCCATCTGAAGGGTACTATGGAAGCTTAATACATTAGCAAGTTTTAAAAATATATGTATATTTGGGGGCACAGGGCTTTCAATGTATGCCACAAATTCAGGTATGTTGTTCCTTCATTTTAGTTGAATTTCAAGAAAAGTTCAATTTCTTTCTTTATTCCTTACCTGACCCTGGTGCCATTAAATAGAGAGTTGTTTAGTTTCCATGTATGTGTAGGCTTTTTGTTATTTCTGTTATTGTTGAAGTGCAGCCTAAGACCATGGTGATCTGATATGATAGAAGGTATTATTTCAATGCTCTTGTATCTGTTGAGGCCTGCTTTGTGACCTACTATGTATGTGATCAGTTTTGGAGAATGTTCCATGGGGTGCAGAGAAGAAGGTATATTCCTTTTTGTTTGTGTGAAAGGTTCTATAAATATCTGTTGCATCCATTTGACCCATGGCATTGGTTGATGATGTTATTTCTCGGCTTAGTTTCTGTTTCAATGACTTATCCTTCAGTGAGAATGGAGTGTTGAAGTCTCCCACTATTATTGTGTGGGGATTGATGTGTTGTTTAAGCTTTTAAGCAGATCTTTTACAAATGTGGGTCCCCTTGTATTGGGAGCATAGATGTTCAGAATTGTGATGTCATCTTGGTTGACTTTACCTTTGATGAGTATGAAGTGTCCTTCCTCATCCCTTTTGATTAATTTTGGTTGAAAGTCTATTTTGTTCGATATTAAAATGGCTACGCCTGCTTGCTTCTTGTGACCATTTGCTTGGAATATTCTTTCCAACCTTTTACCCTGAGGTAATGCCTATCATTATGGGTCAGATGTGTTTCTTGAATGCAGAAGAATGTTGGATTTTTTATGCATCCATTCATTTAGTCTGTGTCTTTTTATTGGAGAATTGAGACCATTGATGTTGAGAGATATTAATGACCAGTGACTTTTAAGAGTCTTAATTTTGATGTTGTTTCCAGTGGAGCATTTGTGTAGTTGTGTTTTTGCCATGGTATAGTTATCTATTTCCTGAGTAGTTTTGGTTGTAGCTTGACCCTTTGGGATGGAGTTTTCCTTCTAGTACCTTCTGTAAAGCTGGATTTATGGATAGGTACTGTTTGAATTTGTTTTTGTCATGAAATATTTTGTTTTCTCCATCAATGGTTATTGATAGTTTTGCTGGGTAAAGTAGTCTGGCCTGGCATCTGTGGTCTCTTAGGGTTTGCAGGATCTCTGTCCAAGCCCTTCTGGCTTTTATGGTCTCTGCTGAGAAGTCGGGTATAATTCTGATAGGTTTGCCATTAAATGTTATTTGACCCTTTTCCCTTGCAGCTTTTAATATTTTTCTTTGTTCTGTATGTTTTGTGTTTTGATTATTATGTGGCGGGCAGTTTTTCTTTTCTGGTCAATTCTATTTGGTGTTCTGTAGGCCTCTTGAATGTTTATAGGCATCTCTTTGTTTAGATTGGGGAAATTTTCTTCTATGATTTTGTTGAGAATAGTTTCTAGGCCTTGGAGTCTGATATCTTCTCTTTCTTCAGTGCCTATTATCCTCAGATTTTTTCATTTCATGGTGTCCTTAATCTCTTAGATGTTTTGTTTCAGGATTTTTCCAAATTTAGCATTTTCTTTAATGGTTGCTTCAAGATGTATGATTGTATCTTCTAGATCTGAGATTCGTTCCTCCATCTCTTGGATTCTGTTAGACAGGTTTGCCTCTGTGTTGCTTGCCTTCCTCTCTGAGCTCTCACATTCCCATTTTTCTTCTTTGTGTGTGTTTGTCATTGAATCTATTTTCATCTTCAGATCTAGAATTGTTTTATTTCTTTCTTTCATCTGAATGTTTGTATATTCCTGACTTTCTTCCATTGCCTCTTTATAGGCCTTCAGTGCTTGAACAGTTTTATTGATTTTCTTTATCTGGTTGTTTGTATTTCCCTGAAATTTTTCCAGTGCCTCTCTATAGGTCTCTTTTATGTCTTCCACCTCTTTGGCTACCTCATCCTGCATTTGATTATGAATTTTATTTGTTTTCTCCATTATCATCCTCATTACTAAGGATATGAGGTCATTTTCTTGTATTTTCGTTGTGTTTGAGTTCTCTGGGTTGTTTTCTTTGGTATATCTGGGATCTGGAGCTACCATATTGCTTTGTGTTTTTTTGCATATGATTTTAAGCTGTCTTTTAGTCATCTTGCTGTCTCTATTTTGAGGAGGTAGCTTGTGGAGTTGTGTGGACATAGTCTGGGGATAGATTCACCTGTTTTCTCACAATTTCCCTAGGCCAGAAGCTCTGATGCTGCACTGGTCTGGATGACAGGAGGCCAGCCCCATAGTTTGGGTCTCTCACAGCCAGTGATCCCCAGCTCCCCTCTATTGTGGGTCCCGGAATCATTCTCAGTCTCAGAATGCTGATGGGTCAGGCCAAAGTGTCCACAGTCTTCTGAGTCCCCTTGTGGCACTGAAGCTCTCGGGGACTGATACATGTCGGGCAGAGGGGGTCTGATGGCTACTCTACTCCCTGCTAATATCTAAAATACATAAAGAACTCAAAATTAAACACCACCAAGCCAAATAATCCAATTAGAAATGCAATACAGAGCTAACCAAAGAATTTTCAAGAGAGGAATATCAAATTCCTGAGAAACACTTAAATGCTCAAAATCCCTAGTCATTAGGCAAATGCAAATCAAAAGGACTCTGAGATTCTGACTTACTTTTGTTTGAATGCCTAAGATCAAACAATCAAATGACAGCACATACTGACAAGTATGTAAGGAAACAGGACCACTGCTGGAGGGAGTGCAAACTTTTAAGTCTTTGGAGAACAATGTAGTGATTTCTCAGAAAATTGGTAGTAATTCTACTTCAAGACCATCCTTCTCACTCTTGGCCATATACCTGAAAGATACTTCACCATACAACAAGGACATTTGTTCAACCATGTTCATAGTAGCTTTATTCATAAAAGCAAGTATCTGGAAACAATCTAGACATCTCTCAATGGAAGAATGGAAAAGAAACTATGGTACATTTACTCAATGGAATATTGCCTAGCTACTAAAAACAAGAAAATCTTGCAATTTATGGGCCAGTGGGTAGAAATAAAAAAAATATCATCCTGAGTGAGGTAAAACAGACCCAGAATGACACTCATGATATATACTCACTCATAAGTGGGTATTAGCCATGTAATACAGGATAACCACACTACAATACAGAGACTGATGGAACAAATAAGGACCATGTATTTTTGTGGCCATAGACCCTCTGCTAAGATGTATTAATTAGGCAGCACAGTCTCCTTGTGGGTCCCACAATTGGAAGAGTTGGGACTACTTCTGACCTGGACTATGGACCTTCATGTATATCACTTCCCTTCGGTGGTATGGTCTTTACAGGCCACAGAGGAAGAGGATACAGGTAGAACAGATGAGACTCAATAGCCTGAGTTCAGATGTTAGTGCTAAAGGGCTCCCCTTTTTGGGGACTAGGGGAGGCTGTGTGGGATTGGCAGGTGGGGAAAAAGAAGGCTACAATTGGGGTATAAAAAGTGAACATATTTAAATAAAAAAAGCAAAAGAAAAATAAATAAATTTTGGCATACAAATTGAAATGAGAAATGTTTTTCTTTAAAGATATCCAACCAATAACATGAAAATTATGTTTGTAACTAAAACATGCTCACAATGAAAATTTCAGACATATTATGAACACATCCTCAATATATCAATATTTGTATTAATCCAGGATCTTAGTTTATAGTTGTTTGTTATAATGTAATTAGGTAATGACTTCTTAAAATTTTATAACTAAACACTGCTTCATTTCTTTTTTGACTCATTTCTTTCTTTCCAACTTAAATATCTTCTTCATTATTTCTTTGATTTTGACGTAGTATCAATAAACAACTTTCTGTTTTGTTTTGGGAATCATTCATACCTCGTTCTTTTCTAAAGGAAAGCACTTCTGGGCTCAGCATTATTACTTGGCAATCTTCTTTCAGTTCTTGAATATACCATTGCAGTTACTTCTGTACTGTAAAGTTTTTTCTGAGAATGCTATTACTAGATTTATTTTCACTCTTGTGTTTGTACCAATTGTTTTTTCTTTGGCCATCTTTTTTTTTGTAGTTTGATTATAATATATATCTTTGTATAGTATTTTTTGGGGGCATGGATATCATTGTAGAACTTCAACTTCTTGTACTGTGATATTTTACCTTAAATTAATACAGTTTTATGTGATTATTCCTTAAACTTTCTTGTCTAGTAAGTTTTGTATGTACCCAACCTTCTCTCTCTTAATTCATATAAACCACATACTCGCCTGTGTCCTACCTACAGACAAAAGAGAGGATGTGTTCCTATCTGCTGCATCATATTGTTTATTATCTCAGTGATAGTCCCAATATTTCCAACACTATACATGACTTTTTTTCTTTCAGGAAAGGCATTTTCCTTGTAGATAATATTTGAAATTAATATTTCTAAGGGTGTTGAAGTCTGAAAAGAATTTTCCTTAATTTGACTGATGTATGTCTTCTATGATTCATGATTTGATGTTGATGTAATATTTTTAACATAATTTTACTGTAAACTTGTAATGATTGTATGTCATGTGTAATACATAATTGTATATATTATTTTCCCCCATATTATTAGGTTATTTTTTAACAGAGGACAAAGAAAGTTGATATTTGCCATAAGACCAATTCACAGAAATAATATCTATTAGCTACACATTTTTCTGAAATACTAAAATTCAATCTCAATTAAAAGTGGGATATAAAGAGTCTTGATTAGAATCCCAGAAAATTTAAGTTATCATTGTTTATTAACTTAAAAAATTCATAAATGTAGAATGGCATTTATATACTTTTCCATATTCTCTTAGAGGGAATAGTATGGAACTAGAATTCTTAGGTAATTTGGGTCTGAAAGAAAACTAAAACTGTAATTTTTTATTTTAAAAAGATTTATAGCTTTATTTTTTTAATTGTTAAAATATGTTGACTGCATGTACATTCATCTGGTGTGTGCACAGTCTCTGTGTAAAGCAGAAGACAGCATTGTATCCCCTGGAACAGGAGTTACAAGAAGCTATGAGACTGGGTGTTGGTGCTAAAAATGGAACCTGGGATCTCTGCAAGAGCATCCTGTAGTCTTGATTGCTGAGTCATCTCTTCATACTTTTAAAGTTCTATTGTTAATACGTTATTAAAATTTTTCCTGAGTTTCCTATTAATTGAATTAGATAATGTTGTTTCATGTGTTTTGCTCTCATTTTTACTATAAATAACTTATGTAATAGTTTGGAGTGAATAATATGTAATTTTTTTTCTAAATGAAGGAGTATGTATTCCAATATAATTACCTGAGCTTTAAATATGATTCTGTTTCTGTTTATTTCATTTGCTTATAAAATAATCTTGAATATATTTTCTTTAATTGTTAATACTAAGGAGATTTTATGTGTCAGATGTATGTTTATGTAAATACTTCCCAAAATACGTTATGAGATATATTTTTGATTTCCTTGAATATTTCTGGGAAAATCAAATAAAAGGAAAGTGAATAATCACTTATAAGTCATGTAATTAATTACTATGATGATGTATTTCAAAATTGTGAATTATAATTGTTGTTTATATTTCCTAGCATTGATTTTATTTTTAAAATGTAAAAATTAATATCATCTTTTAAAATCAAACATCCTTTAGTTTTTATTGCATAGTATATTTTAGTTTACTTACTCTATACATAACTAAACTAGTTCCTTTAAAATGAGAACAATATTTTATAAAATATTCAAGAAGGCTATGGAATAAAGTAGAGGGAAAAAGAACATCCTAGTACTGAAAGTGTTAATTTTGAATAAGAGATGAAGGGCACTGTTTTGTTTCTATCACCTATAGTGTAGCTAGTAATGGTCTGTTACTCCAGTCTTAGAACATCCAGCACCTTCTTTATGCAGTGAAAATACATACTTACAAAACACACCCACACACATACACACACACACACACACACACACACACACACAGTGTAAATATTTTTAAAAATATAACAAAGATGTCAAATTGGTTTGAGAAAAGCCCACAGGGGCCCATCTCCTTACAAAGAACTGTAGGCAACTGAGTATAACTGTGAACACCAGAGGTGATCCTCCCCATGAAAAAACACATGAGGTGCTTGCTCAAGCAACAATTGGCCAGTCCTGAAAATATACATATGGGTAATGTCAAATTAACTGAATATGTTATATTTAAACATGTATAGCCATATTTATTTGCATATATCTATACATTTATATACATATATTCATGCATTATTAAAAGGCCATGAATTATATAGAAAGCATGCATGGATATATGTGTGGCATTGAAGAAAAAAATGACGAGAGAAATCTACATAAATTATAATCTAAGAACTTAAAAAATAACAACAAAATCAAGTTCTCCAAATTGTATAATAAGTTCTCTTCCTAGTTACCATTTAACTTTCTATACCAGATCTTTACTATGAATTATTAGCTTTTTAAGCTTTCCAACATTAAAAGAGATCTGTCATCTCAATAATGTACTTTCTCTATCATCATCTTGCCTTACAGCTAACATGTTTCAGTGATATAGGACTCAAGCCAATATTTTGTGTAGCTAACAATAGAAACTTCAGAAATACTTGGCTTCATGATGGCAGATGTATCTGTATGTTTAGCACATTGTAGCTCAAAAAACCTTACTGTCTCCTGTAAATACCATAAATACATAATGACAGAGAACAAACATATAGCTGTGATAAACTTACCTGCTAAAAATGGACAATCTGAGACACTTTGCAGAGTACATTTCAAATGCTGATTGATAAGAATTACAAAATCTAGTTGCTATGGCAGTGCAGTTATTTTCTGGGTCCTGTCCTCTGCGATATTCTATGCTGTCTATTATCCTTCATGGCTCCAACTGAGTCTGACCTTATTTAGGAATTCATGACTTTCACAATCCATTTTCTACCAGTGAAAATTTATAGGTCCAGGATTTTTCAAGTATTGAAAAATCACACAAACAGTAAAACATCTAGCTGGCTGTGTTTCTTGGTTCTTTTATTTTGCTTCTTAATTTTGTCTTAATAGAGATTTTGAATTCGTTAAAATTATACCCATCACATTTTTAAGACAGTTAGGTACATCCTTATGCTTTCCAGTAATTAAATTGTGGTAATTAAATTAAATTAACAGTGATTTCTCTATCATCTTAGATGTTCACTTCCACTGTTAGTTTTAGTTGAGTGTAATCATCTCTAACTCAGGGGAATTCTAAACAAAATTCTACTATCTCAACAATCTACTCTTAAAATGACATTTTCTTGACAAAATATATTTTTATTTTAATTGATTATTTCTTTGCTTAATGTCCCTATTGCAGTTTTATCCTCCCTTATGGCCTTCCAGCCCTTCCTCCTAACTCTCCTTCCCCTCCCATCCACTCCTCCCTTTTTGTTCAAAAAAAGGAGGACTCCCATGGAAATCAATCAGCCTTGGCATATGAAGATGCAGTAAGACTAGGATCATCCATTTCCTATTGAGGCTAGAGAAGGCAGCCCAGTAGAGAGAAATAGGTCCCAAAGGCAAGAAACATAGTAAAAAAAAAACAAAAACAACAACAAAAAAACAAACAACAACAAACAAACAAACAAACAAACAAAAAACCCTCTGCTCCAGCTGCTAAGAGTACCACATGGAGGATCCAAGATGGTGGTGCCGATCAAACAGTGCTTCTAATCAGAAAAAACAAACAAACAAACAAACAAGAAAGATTACACAGTGACATAAGGACCAAATTGAAATCTAAAAAAACCCTAGTGCTGCTGATTCCTAGGTGAGGGGGATCTACATTGTGTGGAGCATGGGTAGGTCTGACCCTTGGCCACCCAGATAACCCACAGAAAAGTCCAGGGGTGACAACCCACATTAGATGCCATCTTGAGAAAAACTGTGAGACAACTATGGACCTTTGGACTCTCTCTGCCCTTTAGCTACTTACCAGATCTGGGACATATGGCAGACAGGCAGAGCTGAGTCTCAGTCCACATTAACAGCCATCCTCTTAGCAGCGTCTCACTCAGATCTCTCTCCAATACCAGTTGCTTACCCGCCTAGCCTATCTGGGTCACAGAGCAGATAGGCAGACCTCTGCCATTTCAAAAAGGCCCGTGGAGCACCAGACCAGCTTTGGATTCCAATCTCTTTTAGCCCCCAACTACTTATTAGCCTGGCTCATCTGTGATACAGAGCATACAGTCAGTTGAGTTCAGGCACTCGCCACAATTCACATTAGCTGCATTCCTCTATGAACAGCTTTCATCTCAGATCTCTGGGTTGGGGTCTGTCTCCACCTATATGAAGCCTACTGGTCTGACTCAGCAAGGATGCAGAGCAGAAAAGCAGAGATTAATCCTAACGAGACCACACTCCATATTAGTTGCCACCCTGTGAGCAGTTGTGGGCTTGAGTCTCTCTCCACTCACCTGCAGCTTATTGACCTGGTCCATCTATGTCATAGATCAGACGGCAGAGCAGAGACCTGCATGGGCCACACTCCACATTAGTTGCGATTCCTTTAGCATGTTTAAATTCAGATCTCTCTCTACCCACCAGCTGCTTACCAGCCTAGCCAATCAGGGACACAGAGTAGATAAGTAGAGCACTGCCATCTGTAGAAGGCTTGTGGAGCACCCCAGCAGATTTGAGCTAAGGTAACCCTAAGCTCCCCAATCCCCACAGAGCTGCCTACCAGCCTGGCTCATTTGGGACACAGAGCAGATAGACAGAGCTGAGCCTGGCGTGGGCCCCAACTCACATTTGCTGCCATCTCAAGAAGGTGTGTGGGGCAACAAAGCACCTTGGGATTAGATCTCTCACAGCCTCTCAGCTGTTTATTGGCCTAGCCCATATAGAATGCAGAGCAGATAGACAGAGAGAGCCCTACCATCTCAAAAAGGACTGTAGGGCAACTGAGCAGCTTTGGGCTTGGAACTCTATCAACCTACTCCATTCCTGCCTAATCAAAGTAGAATACAAACATGGAAGCCAGCTGAGCTGAGGTGGGCGCAGGCTCCAACACCCACTGTCCATCATCCTGAGGAGGCCTCACAGGAGCCCTAGAAAACAACCTTCAGCTTGGAGCTCTCATTGATTCCTCCCAACATCCCTGCCTACATGGGAGACAGTGACCCCATTGGAGGAACCTCAGGGCCTAATAACAACAGAAACAACCAGATGCCTATAGGCCAGTGCAAAAAGACTAGCATCAAATCTCTGAGCCACATTACACCACCAGAAACCAGTGATCCTACATAGCAAGCCCTGGAGAAATGAACACCCATGAAGTATAAGAAGAAGACTTTAAAACTAAGGTGATGAAAATGATAGAAGCATTTAAAGAGGAAAATTAATCACTCAAAGAAATATAGGAAAATACATCCAAACAGATGAAGGAATTAAATAAATCCTATAATAATTACAGGACAATAAAACAGGAGAAATAATTTGAATAGTATTCCATTGTGTAAATGTACCATATTTTCTTTATCCATTCTTCCTTTGAGGGACATCTAATTTGTTTTCCAGTTTCTGATTACTATAAATTAATCTGCCATGAACCTAGATAAGCAAGTTTCCTTGTGGCACTGTGGAGTATTCTTTTGGGTTTATATCCAGGAGTAGTTGTATTATTTTTTGTTTTACTGCTATGAAGACACACATGACTTCACATGGAAACTCTTATAAAGGATAACATGTAATTGAGGATGGCTTACAGTTTCAGAGATCCAGTCTATTTTCATCATAACAGAAATCATGGCAGTTTATAGGAAGACATGGTCCTAGAGGAGCTAATAGTTCTGCATCTTGATCCATAGCAGAAGAAGGAGACTGTGTCACACTGAGCATAGCTAGAGCACTGATAGAGAACTCAAAGCTCTCATACACACTGAAGTACTTCCTTTCAACAAAGCCACACCTCCGAACAGAGTCACTCTCTATGGACCAAACATTTAAACAAATGAGTCTATGGATGCCTTAGTTATTCACCCACCACAGTGGTGTAACTGTGTCTTGAGGGAGATCTATTTCCAAATTTCTGAGAATCCATCAAATTTATTTCCAAAGTTAGTATAAAAGCTCACACTCCTATAAGCAATGGATTAGTGTTCCCCTTGCTGAACATCCTCACCAGCATGAACTGTCCTTGAGCTTTTGATCTTAGCTATTCTGATGAGTATACGAGTGGAATTAAAATGTTATTTTGATTTTCATTTTTCTGTTTTCTAAGGATGTTGAACCTTTCTTTAAGTGCTTCTTGGATATTATAAATTCCTCTGTTGAAAAATCTGTTCAGATTTGTATATCATTGTTTAACTAGGTTACTTAGTTTGCTTATGTTTAATTTCTTATGTATTTTGGATAGGAGACCTCTGTTTGACGTGGGGTGGGGGAAAAACTTTTCCCATTCTGTAAGCTGCTTTTTAGTACTTTTGTTGGTATACTTTGCCTTATAGAAGCTTTTCAGTTTCATAAAATAGCATTTATTAATTTTTATCTCAGTGTCTGAGCTGTTGGTGTTCTCTTCAGGAAGTTGTTTCATGTGCCAATACATACAAGGCTATCCCCTACTTTGTCTATACCAGATTTAGAGTATCTGGTTTTATGTTGAGGTCTTTGATCTACTTGTACTTGAGTTTTGTGCAAGATCTTAAGGATGGAACTATTTGTATTATCTACACGTAGACGTCGACTTAGACCATCAATAGTTGTTGAAGTTGCTTTCTTTTTTACATATCATAATTTTTTTCCTCCCCAAAAGTCAAGTGTTCATAGGTATGTGGATATACTTCTGAGTCTTTTATTGATCAAACTGTATGTTTTTAGGCCAATATCATACCTTTTGAAATTACTATTGTCCTGTAGTACATCATGAATTCAGGGATGGTTATACCTTTAGAAGTTTTTTTTTTTTTTTTTTTTTTTTAAATGGGACAGGATTGCTTTAGATATACTGGGTTTTGGTTTTGTTTCCCATATGAGTTTGAGTATTTTTCTTTCATGTTCAGTAAATAACTGTGTTAGAATTGTGATAGGAATTATATTTAGCCTTTTGATTTTTTTTTTTTTTTTTTTTTTTTTTTTGGTAAGATGGCCATTTTTACAATGTTAGTCCTGCTGATTCATTCATATGGGAGCTGTTTCCTTTTTGTATTTTCTTTTTTCAAAAACTTGAAGTTTTGACATATAGATGATTAGTTTTCTTGGTTATATTTACACCTTTTACATTATTGATGGATATTGTGAAGGGTGTTGTTCACCTAGTTTCTATTTCATCCCAGTAATCTCTTTAATCCAACCACTTCTCTGAAGGTGGTTACTACCTAAAGAAGTCTCTGGTAGAATTTTTTGAGTCACTTGTATATGCTATCATATCATCTGTGAATAGCTATACTTTGACTTCTTCCTTCCCCATTTCTATCCCCTTGATGTCCTTTCATTGTCTCATTATTCTAACTAAAAGTTCAAGTACTATATTTAATAAAAGCAGAGAGAGTAAACAAACTTGTCTCTGATTTTAGTGGGATTGATTTAAGCTTCTTTCCATTGAATTTGTTGTTGTCTATTGGATTGCTGTATATTTCAATTTTTCTATTGCATCACTGAATCTCCAATAATTTCATCATGAAGGTGTACTGGAGTTTTGTCAAAGGTCTTTTCAGCATCTAATGAGATGATTATTGTTTTTTTTTTTTCTCTTAGTTTGTTTATATGGTGTATTACAATGATATGTTTTTCTATGTTTAACCTACCAGCATCCCTGTAATGAAGCCTACTAGAC
This sequence comes from Acomys russatus, assembly GCF_903995435.1. Classification (NCBI taxonomy): domain Eukaryota; kingdom Metazoa; phylum Chordata; class Mammalia; order Rodentia; family Muridae; genus Acomys; species Acomys russatus. The sequence goes on along the minus strand of NC_067154.1, from coordinate 33,233,763 downwards.
CATCATACTGGATGATCCTTTGGATTTCTTCATGGATTCAGTGTGCAAGTACTTACTGAGTATTTTTGCATCAAAGTCCACGAAGGAAACTGGAATAAAATTATACTTCTTTACTGAGTCTCTGTGTAGTTTAGGATGACTGTGGCCTTATAAAATAAATTTGGCAATGAACTTTCTATATTTATCTTGTGGAATAATATGAGGAATGTTAGTTTTAGCTCTTCTTGGAAAGTCTGGTAGAATCCAATGCTAAAATAATCTGGCCCTAGGCTTTTTTAGTTTGGAGACTTCTAATGACTGCCTCTATTTTCTTAGCTATTCTAGTTCTATTTGGATTGTTTATCTGATCTTGAATTTTCTTTTTTTTTTCTTTTTTCTTTTTTTTTTATTAATTTATTCTTGTTACATCTCAATGTTTATCCCATCCCTTGTATCCTCCCATTCCTCCCCCCCCCCCCTTTTCCCATTATTCCCCTCCCCTATGACTGTTCCTGAGGGGGATTACCTCCCCCTATATATTCTCATAGGGTATCAAGTCTCTTATTGGCTACCTGCTGTCCTTCCTCTGAGTGCCACCAGGTCTCCCCCTCCAGGGGACATGGAATTTTCTTTCATGTAAGTGGTAGTATCAAGAAAAACTTTCATTTCTTTTATATATTCCAATTTTGTGGAGTACAGGGTTTTCAAGTAAGACCTAGTGATTCTTTGGATTTTATTAATTTCTTTTCTTATGTTACTGTTTTCTGATTTTGTTAATTTAGATATCCTCCCTCTGCTTTTTAGTTAGTTTGGATAAGGGTTTGTCTTTCTTGTTGATTTTCTCAAGAAATAAACTGCTTGCTCTGTTGAGCCATCGTATGGTTCCATTTGTTCCTATTTTACTGATTTCAGCCCTAAATTTGATAATTTTCTGCAGTCCACTCCTCTTGGAAGTATTTGCTTCTTTTTGCTCTAGAGCTTTCAGGTATGTTGTTAAGTCTCTAGTATGAAATTCCACTAATTTGCTTATGATGCATTTAGTGTTAAGAATGTATCTTTTAGCACTGCTTTCATTATGTCACATAAGTCTTGTATGTTCTGCATTCATTTTCATTGAATTCTATAAAGTCTTTAGTTTTTACGTTTATTTCTACTTTGACCCAGTGGTCACTGAGTAGAGAGTTTGTAGTTTCTATGACACTGTAGGCATTTTGATGTTATTGAAGTCCAGTTTTAATACATATTCCTCTGATAAAATATAGGTGGTTATGTCAATTTTCTTATATATGTTGAAACTTGCTTTGTGGCCAAGCATATGGTCAGTTTTAGAGAAGGTTCTGTGAAGTGCTGAGACAGCATATTCTTTTGCTTTTGGATGAAATGTTCTGTAGTATATATTAGGTCCATTTGAGTCCTAATGTTTGTTAGTTATGTTAATTCTCTATTTAGTTTCTCTATGATGACCTATCCAATGCTGAGATTGAATGACAAAGTCTCCCAGTATTAGTGTATAGGATTTGATTGCTATTTAAGTTTTAGTAACATTTCTTTTATAAATGTGGGTTCCTTTGTATTTGGCATATACTTTTATAACTAAGACATCCTATTGGTGCATTTTTTCCTTTGATGGATATGAAGTGTCTTCCCTATCTCTTTTGGTTAATTTTGGTTGAAAGTCATATTTTTAGATATGAGAACGGCTAAAACAGTGTTAATCTTCTGTCCATTACTTTGGGAAATCGTTTACCCTTTTCTTTTGGGTAATATTTATCTTTAATGCTGAGGTATGTTTCTTTTAAGAAGTAAAATGATGCATCCTGTTTTATTATCCTGTGTTTTTTTTTTTTTTTTAATTGGGGAACTGAGTCTACTGATGGTGAGATATATTAATAACCAATGACCATAATTTTTAATTACTGTTATTTTGATGTGAGTGGTGATAGCATTTCTGTCCCCCCCCTTTCCCATTCTCTCTCTGTGTCTGTCTCTGTCTCTCTGTCTCTGTTCTATGTGTCTGTACCTTTATGTCTCTGTTTCTCTGTATGACTCTCCATCTCCATCTTTCTCTTTGTCTATCTCTCTCTGCGTGTGTTTGTGTTTGTGTGTGTGTGTGCATGTGCATGAGCACACTCATATGTGATTCTTTTATTTTTCTTTTGCACATTTGAAATTATTGTTTCCTGTGTTTTCTTTGGTATAGTTAACCTACTTGGGTTGGAGTTTTTCTTCTAGTATCATTTTAGGTCTGAACTTGTGGATAAATATTGTTAAATTGGTTTTGTCATAGACTATCTTGTTTTTGCAATCTATGATAATTAAAAGTTATGCTGGATATAGTATTCTGGGCTGAAATTTATGGTTTCTTGGTGTCTGCAGGACATCTTTCCAGGCCCTTCTGGCTTTTGGATTCTCAGTTGACAAGCCAGTTCTAATTCTAATAGATCTCCCTTTATATGTTACTTGATTTTTTTCCCATATAGATTTTAATATTCTTCCTTTGCTCTATACCTTTAATCTTTTGATGAATATGAGGGATTATCTTTTCTGGTCCAATATATAAGATGTTCTGTAAGCTTCTTAGTTTATCAACATTTCTTTCTTTAGGTTAGGAAATTTTCTTCTATGATTTGTCTGAACATTTTCTGGGTTTTTGATCTGGGAGTTTTCTCCTTCTTCTAGTCCTAATATGCTTTTTATAATGTCCCAGAAATCCTGGATGTTTTCTGTCAGGTCTTTTAAAGTTAGTATTTTCTTTGACCAATGTATTTTGTTCAATTGTATCTTATATGTCTAAGATTCTTTTATCCATCTCTTGTATTCTGTTGGTAATGCTTATGTCTGTGGTTCCTATTCTCTTACTTCGATTTTTCATCTCTAGGATAACCTCAATTTATGTTTTCTATAGTTCTTCTATTTTAGTTTTCACATCTTTATCGGTTTATTTATTTTATTCACCTATTTGATTGTATTTTCATGTATTTCTTAACAGATTTATTCATTTACTCTATACTTGCCTGTATCATATTCATAATATTGAATCTAAGGGCATTTTATTGCATTTTAGCTCTGTGGGAATATTATAGGTTTTTTTGGAATATGACAGTTTGGTTCCATTGGTGCCATATTGTCCTGGCTGTTGTTGATAGTGTTCTTATGCTTGTCTCTAGTCATCTTTATTTAGGGGATATTTTATGTTCATGTGTTAATTTCTGAATTTTTCTTTGTTGGATGGGTGGGTTTTTGTTGTTGTTTTGGTATTTTCCCCTGGGATCTGTTTCCTGTCTGGTTTTCTGCCTTGAGTAGTCTGAAGTTCTGATTACCAGTGAGTCATCAGGCACAATACAGTGTCTCTACTGGGTATTTAATGGCCTGAGCTATCTCCTCTATCTTAGGTGCCAATATTGTCTCTTGGGTCTCTAGCACACATATGGGCTTTGGGAAAGCAGAAGTCTTTTGTCAAAGTGGCGGGCCAAAATATGGAGCCTAGGTGATATGGTGTAATGTATAGGTGTTGTGTGTGCTGTAAGGGGAGTTGGCAAGCAGAAGGCATGTGGTGAAGTCGTAAATGAGGTCCTTGCTACCTATGAGACCTTTGGTGAAGCATGCAAAATTGTGGGCCAAACTATGGAGCCAAGAGGATACGATGCAGTTAAAGTGATTGTGTGAAATGGTTATAACCTTAAAGACATAATTTATTTTCTGTTGAAAAAATCCATCTTTAGCTTGTTTTACACACTTTATCTTTTTCAGAAAGGTAAATCTTAAAATCTTTGACACACTTAACTCATGTAGAAAGCTCGTAGAAGAAAGTCTTCATTTTAGGAATTTTTTTTTTGCTTAATCCATGGAGATTAACAGATTAAAGTGTCTCTATTTTGGCATATTATATCTTTTGTAAGATATTTTGACAACAGTCATTTCTCCATACCAATGTATATTAAGCTTTTGTTGCTACAGACTCATTTAACTTCTATACTGATTCACAAAATAAATATAAGAGCTTGACAAATGTTGCTCTCCATTTTGGATAGGGCCTTATGGAATTTTATCTACCCACTTCAATATTTCAGTTGACACCTTAATCAAGTACATGTTGTTTAGTAATCATAAATTTGGTATTTCATAGATACAGCAACCCAATCATGTCTAGAAGACACTATCATTTAGTATATGACCCTCTAACACTTAATCATTCTGAGACCCATGGATAGTTTCTCAAATTTTTAGTCTTAAAACCAGACCTGCAAGCATGTTAAGTGAGCTCAGTACATTTCACACACACACACACACACACACACACACACACACACACACACACATACACACATATCCTTCATTTCAGATATTATAAATACACATATATACATACATATAAATTGTGAATGTGGATAGATGTGTGTGTGTGTGTGTGTGTGTGTGTGTGTGTGTTAACTGAAGGCTAATATCATTTCAAGAAAAGTACAGTTTGGACAAAACTGCCATTGGTAATATTTCTCCAATTTTTGGACATAAAATAGAGAATTCATTTTGAAGTTAGTTTCAACAATGGTATTTACCAATTTAATTTTAATAATTTTATAAGACTAAAGAACCAAAGTCATATTTTAATGCATTCTGTAAATTATTGATTATCAATCTTCCTAATGCTTTGAACTTTAGTACTGTCCCTCATGTTATGGTGACCCAGAAACATAAAATTACTTTATTGCTACTTCATAGCTGTATATTTTAACTGTTATGAATCATAATAAAAATACCTGATATGCAGGATACCTGAATATATTTTCAAAGGGGTTGTGGTCCACAGATTGAGAAATGTTGCTGTAAAATCTACTGTAGACCACAAAATAACCAATTTTCAATAAACCCAATTAATTAGTAATAATTGCAATATATGTCATTGTTATAAGCCATTTTCTAGACAGAAGTAAAAGGAAAGTCTTTTCAAATGACATAAGCAATAGTCAGCTCATTTTCCTGAAGTGTTCCTGTGCACAGATAGATGCTGATGATGGCTTTTAAAGTCTCAGTGTTATACTCTTTTGTCTTTTTGGCTTTGTGAAGTAAAAGAAAATAGAAACCCAGTTATTGCCCCTGGATTCTCAGGTGGCACTAGTAAGTCTTTTCCACTAATTTCTTCAGCCAATTTTTATATATTTGGTGAGTTCTCCATGCTTCCAAGGGGAATGCATCATGTGTGTTTATATGTTACATTGTACATCCCCATATTCAGAGACAGTATGCCATATTTAGTATGTAAGCAGTTCTATGAAGGTTTAAAATTAATAATAAAGAACATAAACAAAAATAAGAGTCCATGAGAAAAACAATTTTTCTTTAAAACAACTTTACTAGTGTTCTAGACTGTTTATATGCTTATTATGTATGAATACATGTTTATGTTAAAAAGTACCACAAGACATAATTGGAAAAAAACATTTTAATTATTCATCAATCCTACTTTGTCTCTGGGAAACATAACTAATCTATGGAATAAAATTCCCCAGCATAATCTTACCAGGCAACTGTTTTGTAAGTAATACTCACAAAAACAAATAATGAGATTAAATATGAAAGCATGTAAAATAAAATCACTTTTAGGTTTTAGATATGGAAAATGTAAGTTCATTTGACACTACCATGGGAAATTATGGAAACAATGTTTAGAAAACAGTTTATTTGCAGGTTTATATTGAGATACAGAAAAATGAAAAAATAAACCTATTTATTTTTAAAAAGTATCTTTTAAGGAATCTGTATTGGATATCTGCAAAAAGAATGTTTCACAAGGTATGTGAATTCTCCCAAAACTGATCTTCCTCAATGATGCTGTTGTTGTTATGTTGCTGAAAGAATACAATCTTTATGTTATGATCATTGTTAGCCACTACCCCAATTTTAAAGTGGAATGTTTGCTTTGTGAGATGAAAAGAATCTATGCCTTCACTCAAGACTATATGATTCAAAAGTGCATCTCATTGCTGTATACAATATATAGATCACATATACACAAACATATCTTTACTATGATATAATACTCATATGTCTTTGTATGTGTATCTTAACGTTTTTTAAAAACAAAGTATCTTGATTGCTTGATTGCTTGAATGCATGAATCTGTATAACATTGTTTAGAAACACAGAATTTGTCACATCATTTGTCATTGCCAGGGCATAAACTATTAACATATGTGTAGTAAGGCCCTTGTAATTTATTTGGACAGATGTAACTATGACATGGCTCTTCTAGAAAATGTATTTCTGAACTATGTGCCATGGTTCAAAGCAGAAGGTTTTCTGAATTTTAACACTGAATATTTGACATTACTATAAATGCTAACATCTTGAACCAGAAACAAGAAGCAAAGAGTGGAATTGTGACATATATAATTTAAAAGTTTGGCTTTTCTTTTCTTTTACTGAAAATATATTTTTTCATGAAATAGATTATGATTGTGGCTTTTCCTCCCTCTGCTTTTCTCAGTTTCTTCCTACTTCCTATACCTTTTGGATCCACATTGTTTCTGTTTTTCTTTAGAAAACAAACAAGCATCTAAGTAATAATAGTTTAAGAAAAACAAAAACAAACAAATGATAATAGGGCATAACAAACATGCAGGAAAAACAGCCAAAGAGAAATCATCAGAAGAATTGCATACAGTCTCAGAGACACACACATTGCTTAACACAAGAATTCCATGAAAACGCAAAATTGAAAGCTATAATCCATACACAAAAGATATGTAAGACTGAAAATAAATGCCCTGAATTAACATTATCAGAATGTTAAAAAGGAAAAATAAGCAAGCAAAAAGTGAAAACAAACACAAACAAACAAAACAAAAGCAGCAACAACAACAAAAACCTAAATTCCAAACATGACCTTGAGTTCATTTTGTGTGGGCCATCTTCTGTTCGGCTTCAGGCTGACCCTTAATAGTCGTTTGTTTATCCAGTGAAATTCCCTTGGAAAACATCAGGCTTTTATTTGAAAATGTCTGTCAATTGGACATAGCTTCTGTTTCAGGGGTGGGGACATGAGTCTATATCTTCTTTCAAAATTAGGACATCATCAGGTACAGAGGCACACAGGCTGTATATAAGCTGCCTTAATTTATATATATCAGCTTTGTTTTATGCAGAACTTGTTCCTTGGTATTCACCATCTCTATAATCCTCATAAAGTTCCCTGAGTCCTTAGAGATGAGACTTAAAAGAGATGGAAATCTATATTTGGTGAACAGAGATGTCCAGCTAAAGATCTGTATCTCTTGTTATTTGTTGATTTTATTTAGATTGTGTTCAGTACAGTTTCTACCGTGTTGTGTTTCCATACAATATCTAAAATCATCATTAGGATTGATGGCTCTTCCTATATTCTCTCCCACACTCCACTCTTTTCTCCTCCTTCCTGCTTGACCATTCCATTTCACACTCCTCTGTCCATAACTATCTATTTTAATCTCTATCCCTGTGACATAATTCTTCTATTCAGACCATATCTCCTAAACTTACCAAAATAGTTCAATGAACTGGACGACAATTTTTAAAAATTTTTTATTAATTTATTCTTGTTACATCTCAGTGGTTATCCCATCCCTTGTATCCTCCCATTCTTCCCTCCCTCCTCTTTTCCCCTTATTCCCCTCCCCTATGCCTGTTCCTGAGGGGGATTACCTCCTCCTGTATATGCTCATAGGGTATCAAGTCTCTTCTTGGTAACCTGCTATCCTTCCTCTGAGTGCCACCAGGTCTCCCCCTCCAGGGGACATGGTCAATTTTTTTTTTGTTTTCTTTTTGCATATTTTTGAGATTATAATTTCATCTTTTTCCTTTGCCACCTTTGCTCTCAAATTATTTCATATATCACTCATTCTATTCTTTATTTCATGGTATATTCTTCAGATATATATATATATATATATATATATATGTGTGTGTGTGTGTGTGTGTGTGTGTGTGTGTGTGTGTGTGTGTTGATATATATTTTTATGTATGTGTGTTTTTTACCCTGTTGTTAAATACATTGTTTGTGTGTTGTATTATTAAGTACATGAATACAATCTGCTCAGTCTAACATATATATGTTTTCAGGCATTTATAAAAACAAACGGCATGGTAAAATAGACTGGTGGAGCTCTTGAGGCCTCAATCTTACACAAAGAACTATAGGCAACAAAGGGATGCTGATAATGGGAAAATTAGATGTCCCCAGAGAACATATCACTTTTCCTATTTTTTATTGAAAATAGATATTTGCATACAATATAATCTGTTCATGATTCCCCTCTCCGAATACCTCCCAGATCCTTCCTAACTTTTCCTCCCGTGCAAATCAATACTCTTTATATATGTGGTTTTCATAGTTCTTCTTTAGCTATTTTTCTTCTGTGTTTTTGCTTGTTTTGTTCTAAATTGACACATTGATAAAATATGATATGAACGTATATCATCCCTGGACACATTTTTAAATTGCAAATGCATATTTTAGCCCTGGAAGAAGCAGTAGTGCTAGAAGGTGTTATGCAGGCTGCTGGAGAAGTACAGACATCATTGTCCTTTTCTAGTCATTTATCCTGCATACTGCAATACCAGCCTTCTAGGTAAGATGTGCATACAAGTACAATAGTGGCAAAACTACTATCATAATAACCAACTACTCCCTTGACCGCATTTGAGTCTTCCCCCTCTGGGAAGAACTCATGGGAAAAGTTAATAAGAATGTGAGAGCTGGAGAATGAGAAGAAAGTTTTTATATGATGTTTAATGGACATGACAGAGTTGTTACACAAATTAACTCAAGTATAGATACCTGTACAAGGCTTACAAAAGCAATTAGCATCAAAATTCCAGCATTGATGGGAAAGGGGCTCCCAAGGCCTCACTAATAGCTGAAGAGCTATTGGCAGTTAAAGGCTATGGCGGGAGGATAATCTTTTGTCTCTATAGTAGCTAAAGGTAGATTGGATAAGCCCCAGTGGTTGATCACATCTTCACATAGGAGCAGGACTTATTAGACTCGGTGAGTTACTTTTTAAAAGGAGAGGTGGCATGAAGCCACTGAGAAGGGGATGGGGAAGGAGGGTGGAGTTGCAGGAAGGGAGTAAAGGTGGATATAATGAAGGTAGATTGTATATATGTACACCACCTGTTTCCTTGTAAACCAGTATATCACACAAGGAAACAGAAATGATTTGTCAGGAAGTAAGGAAAGTTTAGTAAATGTTATATATTTATTAGTTTTAACATCCTTCTGCACTTTCAGAAATACTTTGAAAGTCCTAATTGTGTTATTTATTACTGGACATATATTTTATTTTAGTCATGTTTTTCTATTAGCTTACAAACGTTTTAAACTTCTTTGAACTTTGCTATCTACGCCTACATACCAATTTATATGAATACATTATTTTAAAGATCATATCTCTTTTTTTTTTTTTGCGTGTAAAATACACTTTATTTTCCCAGTTTGTGTGGGTTCCAGTGCTTGTGACTATTAGTTTTTCAGCTATATCTTTGACATATATCCCCCTCATTTGTGTCTTCTAGCTCCAAATCAAATGTCAAATGAATGTAAGTATAAAACCTAGGGTAACCACAGAAACCAAACACCAACAATATAAAGGAAAACTAGGCGAGTGAGTGAGAAGAATAGAAAAAATACAGGTGATGTGTAGTGGGAAACATAAAAATGTGTAGGAGTGTGTGTATGTGTGTGTGTGTGTGTGTGTGTCTGTGTGTGTGTATTTTAGACCATTTAATAGAGAATCTCAAAACATCCATAGGCTAAGAAAAATACCAGTGCCAAGCAAGAGAATCTTTTCTAATTAGAATAATTCAAGTGATTCCCAAAACAATGTAACCTTTGGCCATCTCTCGGTGGTTGAGGATGGACGCCTATTACTGAAGAAAGACACAGCATGCTTAAGGCAGAGAACTTGTATGATATGAACTATATCTGACATGAAAGATTTTTTTCTTGTGGTGTAGTTTCTGTCACACATGAAAATGAAATGCAATCTGCTAAAGGAGGGAAGTAACCAAGTAGTTCTTCCCAGCTACCATACCTGACTTAATAAGTATATTTTTTTTTTATTTTCATAGAAAATATTTAAAATTACAAAAAATGAAACTCAAAAATGTTTCCTTTGTTTATATGCCATACTGAAATTCTCTTTCTAACTGCCCTGTACCTCTCTTAACCATTCTTTGTCTCAACCTCAAAAACATGATATTCTCACCTCGGCACATATTACAGACAAATAATACACCACCATTGACTCACCAGGTCTAAAGGAGAATCAACTGCATGACCTGATTTTAAAAACACACATAACTCAGTAAATTTAAACACTATTGATATAGCCCTTCTCTGGAGCAACTCTTACTCTCAGGAGTCCTCTCTTACTTTTCCTTTTTAAAAAGACTATATTTATTCTTCTAAAATAATTAATTGAAAAAAAGAGCCTATTGCTTTGAATGAACATTAAAGGGTATTTGGGCAGATTTTGTATGAAGAAAGGAAAGAGAGAAATGATCTTTAAAAGAATAGATAAAACTAACAAACAAAATAATACAAAACCACTATTGTTTAAACAAGCCTTACAAAATTAAGCCAGGGTACTCTATTTCCATTTTCATATTTGTAATTATTTATTCAGATGCCTCAGTGTCTCCCATTTCCAGTGCTAAATAGTCATTGCATCTCACATTCAGCTTAATGTTTTCAGATGTGTGCATACCTGGACAAGCCTTCTGGTTCCCAGCATGCTCTGGAAGGCAAATCAATATTTTCACATTGATATCTTTCATTACATACACGTTTTCTCCATCATTTGACTGCTTAATTTTCTACCTGGATTTTGGTGCTCATTTACAGTGTTATTCTTTTCTCATTTAATTTCCTATGGGATTTGTATTTCCCAGGGTTTACTGCATCACATCTCATAGAGGATCCTTAGGAATAGGTGCAGTACATCCCACTCCTCCGGAGAGAATGTTACAGCCACCTCCTCAAAGCTTATTGGTTGCATGTCCCGCATTCTGTGTATATTACTATCATTGATCTATCTCTGCACAATATACATCTGTATATATTGTGTTGGCATAATGGGTTTTTGTGAACTGGGTACATTTTACCCTTGTTCACTCAAATGTTGATTTCTCTAGCCAATTATCTGGTTTTAATCTGGATGTTGCATTGTAACATTTATTCCAAGTATCCCCTCACTCAAGTTTCTATAAACATGTCACCATATGTTCTCTTTATTGCCAAGGAAAACCAACTAGCCAATGCGGAATAATAACGGAGTATAGAGTGGGACATCCTGATAAGTGTGAGCAGAGAAAGAGGAGGAAGGATAATGGAGCCACAAGGAGAAGATGAGAAACTCCAGGAGGAATGAGCTGGACCTAAGATAGTAGTAAAAAGCAAGTATAAGGTGGGAAATAAGAATGGAAGGAAACTATACTAGAATTGAGGTTTAGGATGGAGTAATTATTGCACAGAATTGTGCTATAGGCTAATAAAATAGATCCTAGTGTCTCTGTGTGGTTATTTGGTGTAAAGCTAGTAAAGGAGTAAGCACAGATTTCTGTAAAATAATAATTCAATATTAAATATTAGTAACCCTGCAACAATATTGTGTCAGATATAAATGGGTACTTTCTGCTATTTCTAGTATGTACATGATATATCAGCATGGTGCAATTAGAACAATGGAGACATGAATTCTAGTATTGTTTTACTAGCTAAAGTCAAAGACTCATCCAGATTACTTTACCTTATAAATAAATCTCTTTTTCGTTTCTGGAATTTTGTTCCAGATCCCACACTACACTTAGCTGAACAAATCTAAAATCTTGTTGGCTGTAACAACCCTGTAAGGTTCTTGTTTCATATGGATGTCACCATTCTGAAGAGTTCAGTTCAGGCGACTTTAATAATGCCTTTCAATGCTGATTTGAATTTATTTTTTTAATGCTTATACTTGGATTATGAGTATAAAGAAAATCATGTATGTATTTATTGCATTTCATATCATTCCTTCTGTAATGATAATTTACTTATATCAGTATGAATTGAAACAATAATATCTTATTTTATTTTATTGAATTAATTCCTTATCACAAATTTATAAATTTCAAAATATCATCTAAATAGTGTTCCTATTTTACTAACTATATTTCAAATAGTTATTATTCCATTATTGAAACTATGAAACTACTGCAATAGCAAACCACATTATTTTTCTACCCAGTTTCTTTTAAAAATTGCTACTTTAACCATTTTCCCAATTTTATTGGGCCCCTACAAAGGTATTACTTGTCCCAAATCAGCCTGAAGAAGACATAAGAGAATGAGGCCTCATTTCCCTTAAGGGGATTGGGTAGGTTTTTGGTTATTTTTTGGGCTGTAGATGTTTATTTTCATTGGGAGTTGGTTATAAGTTATTTTTTGGTCTTATTAGGAGAGAAAGCAAGACTGGACACAAGGATGTGTATCTTTTACTTTATCTTTCTTAAGTTTGCAAATTGGGGTTGAAAACAAAGAAGAGGGATATGGAAATGCATAGGGATGATAGAACAAAAAGTAGATTATTTAATCTACTCCTCAACTTAAGCTTTTATTTTTACACACATGGTAATTTTTAATTCACTGGTATAAAATTTTGTACAATGATGAAAATAACTTTAATTTTTAAACATTAATATAGAACTCAAATTGAAGATTATTCATCACACAACTATAATGTAAGGTTTACTTCCAATACTTTGAAAGTGCTATTGCAGGCTGCTTAGGATATTTAAGTAATACAAGTTAATTGTTAGTTGGTCAAATCATGTTCATGAAATTACTAGTCTATTTTTATCAAAAGGTTATATACATTCTAAGTTTAACAGATATATGTGTTTCTATAGATATATAAGGTAAAATAGACAAGGTCTTCAAAAACCTCAGGGATCCACAGAATATGACATTTAAAGGTGTTTTTTTATTATTATTATTTTAAAGATTCTTTGACAATAAGACAGGTTAACTTCTGGCAAGACCCAGCCTACCTCAAAGAAGATGATGAACATCAAAGAACTTTTATATGGAGATGGCTTCAAATGTGGCAAACAAGCCACTGGGCAGTATGTCCTCCTTTCTGGCACAGACAGAATTCTACCTAAAAATAGGCAAGCTTGGGTGCTAGAAGAGTCAAAGGCTCAAATCTGCCAAGACAGGATAAGCAAGTCCTCAATAGTTCTTGCCTTATAAATATGTTTTCGGGTATATTGAGCCAGAAGGCTAAAAATGATGTTCCAACATTATAGAGAGTTCTGTGACTGATCAGGCATCAAACAGTCTTTTCCAATTTTTTTTTCACTTTGAAATCTGCTAACATGCACTTTTGCTTTACTCAGGTAATTCATTTTATTCCTTCTCAAGTCTCTAATGGGGTCGAAGACCAGATAGTTTAGTTTTATAGTTAAGCTTATTTGTTTAGGAGGTAAGATGTTTTTAGGTATATGTGTGTGTGTGTGTGTGTGTGTGTGTGTGTGTGTGTGTGTGTGTGTGTGTGTGTGTGTGTGTGTTTTAAGTTGGTAAAAGTGAGATGATATGATAAGTATTGGTTTACAGTCAGAAATTTAGATATACCAAGATAGGAAAGATTTTTTTCAAGGTTGCCAAATACAAATAGCCAAAACACTATGAATGTAGCACTTAGGTAATTTCTAATTATTTCATGGTTCTTCTTGCTGTAGGTAGCTTATTGTATGAATGTGTAATAATATAAATAAATGCATATGGAAAAAAGAACAAATAATTTTGAACATTTATCCACTTTAATTTAGAGGGTATCTTTTAAAAAGATACTGAGAGTACATGATTCTTTTGTGGATGTGAATAGATACTCTAAACCTCTTAGAGCTGGGAGGTTTTCTTGTGGCTTACAGTTTGACAGGATACAGTATGGTGTGGCTTTAGGGACATTAGGCATTGTTGAGATAATCACATTGTGTCTTCAGTCAGGAACCAGAAAGATAAAGGCTGGTGCGTCAATCACTTCATTTCCTTATTGCAGATTTCAACAGCTGGGCATTCTTAGTGGATCATTTCATCCCTGGTAAACTCTCTGGAACCATCCTAACAGGTACGCCCAGAAGTATATTTGACATGTGATTCTACATCTAGATTTATAATGAAGATTAACACTCACTAGACTCACTGCTACTTCCTCATGGGCTGTTGTCACTACAGCTTTCAAACTTCTATCTAAGATATTCCCCAATATTTGAAGTTGTTGTTATTATAGCTTACAACCATCAAGATGCCACATTTAAAATATTTTAAATACTTATTTTTCTTGTTATAAAATTTATCTTGGGCATGGAACATGGATAGTTCTATAGTCAATAGCACCTGTTTTTTTTTTTGTTTGTTTGTTTTTGTTTTTGTTTTTTAAGAAGATGCAATTGGCAGTTCAAAGCTGTCCCTAAAGCTGTTCAAAAATTCCAGTTTCATGGCATTTGACACCCTCTTCTGGTCTCACTTGGCAAAAGAAGAACATACAGTACACATACTGTGAAACATGCTCACATACACAGGAAGTAAAATTAAATGAGTTATTAAAATTTTCTACCTTTTTTTCTGTGAAAATCTAGAAAATATGAGTAGTTTTAGAAATAGACATGTGTATTTTGAGAATACACATATGTACACTGCATTGTCATAACTTAGTATATGCAGATGTATCAATACAAAATTTTTTTATTTTTAGAACGATTGTCTATTTTTGAGATGATTGTATAATTTCATCATTCTATTTTTCCTTTCTTCCTGCCAAATTGTCCCATGTACCTTCCTTGCTATCTTTAAAATCCATGGATTCTTTTTAAATTTATGTTAGATATATATGATAAATAATATATATGTATGTAAATACAACCTAATCATTCTTAGAAAACACTAATATTGAAATTATTAACTTTTTCATATAGTTGGGTTTACATTTGCACATTGAGACTATGTAATAATGTTTTATTTATCACAAAACATTATGTGACTTAGTGCTATTTTATTAAGCATTATTCAAAATAGGATCTTTACAATAATTTGATAGCACACTGCTATAAGAATAAACTAAATTTTAGTGTACTTTTAATTATTTTGTTTGTTATGTTTGCTTTCTGTTTTTAAATATTTTATTAATTTATTCATATTACATCTCAATTGTTAGCCTTGTATCCTTCCATTCCTCCCTCTGTCCTGCTTTCCCCCTACTCCCCTCCCCTATGTCTGTGACTAAGGGGGGCTTTCTCTCTCTGTATATCCTCATAAGGTATCAAGACTCTTCTTGGTAGCCTGCTATCCTTCCTCTGAGTGCCACCAGGCCTCCCCATCAAGGGGACGTGGTCAAAAATGGGGCACCAGAGTTAGTGTGAAAGTCAGTCCCCACTCTCCACTCAACAGTGGAGAATGTCCTGTCCATCAGCTAGATCTGGGTCGGGGCTTGATGTTTACTGCACATATAGTCCTTGGCTGGTGCCATAGTTTAAGCAGGGCCCTGGGCCCAAATCTGCCTGTCATAATGTTCTTCCTATAGGTTTCTAGGACACTCTGGATCCTTCTATTTCCTCATTCTCCCATGCTTCTCTCACCTAAAGTCCCAATAAGATGTCCTCCCCTCTGGCTCACATTCCTGGGAAGTGAAGACTTTCATGGGTCATGCCCTTGGGATAGTGTCTAGATATAAGTGAGTATATACCATTTGACTCTTTCTGCCTCTGGGTCAGTTCACTCATTATGATCATTTCTAGTTCAATCCATTTGTCCACAAATTTTGGGAATTCCTTGTTTTTAATAGCTGAGTAGTATTCCATAGTGTAAATGTACCAGTTTATTTATCCATTCTTCTACTGAGGGACATTTAGGCTGTTTCTGTGTTCTGGCTATTATGAATAAGGCCACTATGAACATAGTTGCGCATTTGTCCCTGTTGTGCAGTGGAGCATTTTCTGGGTATATTCCAAGGAGTGAAATAGCTGGGTCTTGAGGAAGCCCTATTCCCATTTTTCTGAGAAAGCGCCAGATAGCTTTCCAAAGTGGCTGTACTAGTTTGCATACACATCAGCAATGAAGGAGTGTTCCTCTCTCTCCACATCCTTGCCAACACGTGGTGTCATTTGAGTTTTTGATCTTAGCCATTCTGACAGGTGTAAGATGGAATCTCAGTGTTGTTTTGATTTGCATTTCTCTGATGACTAACAATGCTCAGCATTTCTTTAACTGTTTCTCAGCCATTCGATATTCCTCTGTTGAGACTTCTCTGTTTAGTTCTGAGACCCATTTCTCAATTGGGTTATTTGGTTTCATGGTTTTCAATTTCTTGAGTTCTTTTTATATTTTGGATAATACACCTTTGTCAGATGTAGGGTTGGTGAAGATCTTTTCCCGGTCTGTAGGCTGTCGCTTTGTTCTGTTGACAGTGTTTCCTGCCTTACAGAAGCTTCTCAGCCTCATGAAGTCCTGTTTGCTAATTGTTGACCTTAAGGCCTGGGCTGTTGGTGTTCTGTTCAGGAAGTTGTCTCCTGTGCCAATGTGTTCCATGCTCTTCCCCACTTTTTCTTCTAACCGATTTAATGTCTCTGGTTTTATGTTGAAGTCTTTGATCCAGTTGGACTTGAGTTTTGTGCATGGTGACAAATATAGGTCTAATTGCATTTTTCTACATGTAGACATCCAGTTAGACCAGCACCATTTGTTGAAGATACTACTGTTTTTCAGTCAAATAGATTTGGCTTTTTTTTTTTCAAAAATCAAGTGACCAAATGTGTGTGGATTCATCTCTGTGTCTTTGATTCAATTCCATTGAACCACCAGCCTATTGCTGTGCCAGTAGCATGCTGTTTTAATTACTGTTGCTCTATAGTAGAGCTTGAGATCGGGTATGGAGATTCCTCCAAAGTATCTTTTATTGTATAGGATTGTTTTTGCTATTCTGGGCTTTTAGTTTCTCTGTATGAAGTAAAGATTAGATCTTTCAATTTCTTCAAAGTACTTTGTAGGTATTTTGATAGGGATTGCATTGAATCTGTAAATTGCTTTTGGTAAAATGGCCATTTTTACTATGTTAATTCTCCCGAACCATGAACAAAGGACATCCCTTCCATCTTCTGATGTCATTTTAAATCTCTTTTTTCAGAGATTTAAAGTTTTTTCAAACAAGTCCTTTACTTGTTTGGTTAGAATTACTCCTAGATATTTTATATTGCTTGAGGCTATCGTGAAGGGTGTAGTTTTCCTAATTCCTCTGCATGTTTGTCATTTGTATATAGGAAAGCTGCTGATTTTTTGAGTTAATTTTGTAACCAGCCAATTTGCTGAAGACATTTATCAGCTGTAGAAGTTCCTGGTGGAATTTTGGGGATCACTTATATACACTATCATATCATCTGAAAATAGGGATAATTTGACTTTTTCTTTCCCATTTGGATTCCCTTGATCTCCTTTTGATGTCTTACTGTTCTGACTACAACTTCAAGAACTACATTGAAGAGATGTGGAGAAAGTGGGCAGCCTTGTGTCGTCCTTATTTTAGAAGAATTTCTTTGAGTATCTCTCCATTTAATTTGATATTGGCTGTTGGCTTGCTGTATATAGCCTTTATTATGTTTAGGTACGTGCCCTGTATTCCCTATCTCTACAGAACTTTTTTTTTTATTCATATATTTTTTTTTCAATTTTTTTAATTAATTTATTCTTGTTACATCTCAATGTTTATCCCATCCCTTATATCCTCCCATTTCTCTCCCCCCCCCATTTTACCATTATTCCCCTCCCCTATGACTGTCCTTGAGGGGGATCACCTCCCCCTATATATTCTCATAGGGTATCAAGTCTCTTCTTGGCTACCTGCTGTCCTTCCTCTGAGTGCCACCAGGTCTCCCCCTCCAGGGCACATGGTCAAATGTGAGGCACCATAGTACGTGAGAAAGTCATATCACACTCTCCACTCAACTGTGGAGAATATTCTGACCATTGGCTAGATCTGGGAGGGGGTTTAAAGTTTACCTCCTGGACTTTGTCAAATGCCTTTTCTGCATCTAAGGATATGATCATGTGGTTTTTCTCTTTCAGTTTAGTATACATTTATGTTATCTATATTGGTATATGTTAAAAAATTATACTTGTGGGATGTCTTTATGTATGCTTTGGAGATCTGTTCCTGGAAATGGATTAATTATTCAAAGTACATAAATATTTTTAAATAATATTTTAACTAACTGCATTTGACAAAAATCATAAAAATTTATATGAACCTAACAAATAGGCAAATTATATTTTCAGAATGTCGATAAAATAATTTTCTTATGAAAAGTCATTTTCCAGCATCCTAAAATGTAAATAGTCTGCAATAAAAATAGACTGGTAAATTGATAAGACCATGATTTGATCAACTAACAATTAACTTGTATAACTTACTTATCTTAAACAGCCTGCAATAGCACTTTCAAAATATGGGATGTAAACCTAATATTACAATTGAATTATATGGGAACAATACCACATATTAGAGTAGAAATATATATAATGTGTGTGAGAAATAATCTTACCTTTGAATTCTATACCACTATATCTAAAATTGAACTTATTTTGCATCTATATACAAAATTCTATACCAGTGAAATAAAAAAAAACCGCTGAGTAATAATTAAGGCATTAGGTTGAGGAGTACTTTCATTAATCTACTTATTCTTCCCTGTATATTTTTATAATTCCCTATCTTTTTTTCAACCCCTGTCTCCAAAACTAAGAATTGAAGATAAAGGAAAAGAGAGACATCCCTGCATCCAACCTCTCTTTCTCTCTACTAAGACCAATAACAACTTATAACCAACTACTATTATAAATAACCTCTATAGTCCAAGAAAGTACTTAGTTTTAATAAATAGATTTGATTCTTTAGAAAGATAAGATAAAATAGATAAGGTCTTCAAAAACCTCAGACACATACAGAGTACAGCATTTAAAGATGTTTACTTATTTTAAAGATACACTGATAAGACACAGGATAACTTCTGCCAATACACAGCCTACCTTTGAAAGGATAATGAGCATCAAAGAACTTCCTTAGGAGATGGATTCACATGTTGCAAACAATCCAGTAGGGAAAAAGTCTTCATTTTGATCACAGGCATAATCCTGCCTACATAAGGTAAGCTTGGAATCAGGCAAAGTTGACTGCCAAACTGCCCAGATGCAGTAAGCAATTCCTCAATAGTTCTCGCCTTACTAATATGTCTGCCAGATATATTGAACCAAAAGGCCAAAGATGATGCTCCAACATTATAGAGAGTTTTCTGTGGCTATTCTGATAGCAAACTGTCTCTGTTATCATCTCATTTTGAAAGCTACTAACCTGCACTCCTGATATACATGGCTAATCAAGTTTATTCCTTCCAAAGTCTCTGATGGTGTTGAAGAACAGATAGTTTATTCTTACAATTAGGCTCAGTTGTTTAGGGGTTAAGCTGTTTTTAGTTCTACCTAGATGTTTTAAGTTGCTAATGATTAGATATGATATTGATTTACATTCTTAATTTTAGACTCACCTGGTTGTGTCATGGTTCTTCTTGCTGTAGTTACTTTATTATATATATATATGTGTGTGTGTAATAATATGAATATATGTAAAAATTAATAATAAAACAATTTTTAAAAATTTAAATAGTCTACACTTTAATGGTGCTTTTTCTTTTCATATATTCCTTTAAGGGCATGTTCCTCTCCTCAAGAAGTGCACACTTTTCATATGTTTCTACTCTCTTCTTCTGCTTCCTTTCTTTCTCCTTTTCCCTCTCTCTCCCTTTCTCTCTCCATATCTAATCTACTCCATCTTTCCTTCATTTCCTAACTATACACAAGAATTCCTGTTTTCTGTTCTCAACTTCATCTACTTTTGTAAAACACCCTAGATTGCACAATGGAGGAGAAATTCGTTTTTCAGGTAAAGAATGATGGTTAGCTTTTTAAGTTAAATGTATTAATTTTCTGTTCTTGTATTTAGTGAGCATTTAGCAATGTGTGATTGGGAACTCTTTAATTATGGATATTATTTATTTATTAATTTATTCTTGTTACATCTCAAAGGTTATTCTATCCCACAGTCATAGGGGAGGGGAATAAGGGGAAAATGGGAGGGAGGGAAGAATGGGACTATACAATGGATATTATTTTTGTTGTTGCATATGTTCCTATACAACTTTTGTATGCTTCTTACTCCTTGTTTGACATTTTCCAGTCCCTTTTAAAAATAATTTTATTTTTATTACTTCCTTTATTTATAGTGGTTTTAAAACAATCTAGTCAAATTTAGATTTCTCAAAACTGTTAAATATGCTTTTGTACTATCTTTCCTTTTGCAATATGTGCTACCTAATGTGTGTCACAAAAACATTCATGGCAAAACTTCTCATCTTTCTTCTTTCTCTTTCAATGTCCTCACTACACACCTGTTACTTCAGCCAGACTCCTTACCTCTACTATCACCTTAATTAGTTAATTTCTTTTCATTCAATTACTATCACCCTATGGATCATGTTGTCATTAACTCACTCCTTCGCTTTGCTATAAACAGATCATACCACGTTGATTTTAAATTTTCTAAATATTTATTGATTGATTCATTGATTGATTTAATGTATATTAGTGCTCTATTTGCATGTACATCTGCATGACAGAAGAGGGCATCAAATAACATTATAGATGGTTGTGAGCCACCATGTGGTTGCTTGGAATTGGACTCAGGACCTCTGGAAGATCAAGCAAGTCTCTTAACTGCTGAGCCATTTCTAAAGCTGCCAGATTTTAAAATTTTTGTCATGATTAAAGACAAAATATTTTTATAATATTTCTTCTAGCCTCACATTCTTTTTCCCACCAAGCTTCAGGCATATTCCTACCAACACTTAAGTTAATTGTTACTCAGATCTTTGTTGTACCCTAAAGTATTGTCTGGATTTGGTAAACAGAGAAATAGGTGGAAATATTTTAAATATCATGGATTGATTGTCTTTCTGAATGCCCTCAGATTGAACCTTTGGTTCCCAGTGGGTAATATTACTGAGGTATTGTGGTAGAACTTTAAGCAGATACAATCAGCTGAAGGAAATGGATTGATTGGAGTCTGGAAGATTAATCTGCATTGCTTTTTACTCTCAGTCTATCTTCTTTTTGTCACTATGTAACTAGACTGAAATGTTCATGAATAATTTTATATATCTTAAATTATGTTTCTATTCATCAAAACTGTCACTAGTGATAAGATGTAAAACAAGCATTCCAGTGTATAGCCGTAACTCCAGCACAGGGAGGCAGAGGTTAGGTTAAATCTAGCCTGTATTACTTGCTGAGTTTGAGGACTTCTAAGCTGCAGAAACCATATCATCAAATAAACAAAGCAACATTAAGAACAAAATGTATTATAAATACAAAAGTGGTGTCCAGACACTTAGGGTGGTGGTAGTGCATACATTGAATCCTAGCATCAGGAGGCAGAGACATGTGGACTTCTTTATGTTCAAGGACAATCTGGTCTATACTGTGAGTTCCAGAAATGCTGGAGATACACAGAGAAACCTGTCTGGGAAAAGTAAAATAAAACAAAGATGTAAAAATGAGTTTCTAACAGCACGTGTTTTTCTTAAAAATATAAGAACTTCCTAATATTTTGCCTCTTAGATATTTAAACCATACATTTTCATAATGTCAAAATTTCCAACCAGATCCTGTTTTCTTTCTCCCTTACTGATATGCCAGTATTATATGAAACATACTTGCTAATGAAAGGTATGACTTAAAAATCAAGCACAATTTGTATTTCAAAAGGAAATGAGAGCTGTCTGAAGAACCTTGACTAAAATCAAGACACTGATAAATATTGAGCATTAGAAACAAGCTGAAAAGCAACAAATTAAAAATCAACGCTCTAAAACCTCAACTATATTGATTTTTATATGCTAGTTTAGTTACCTGTAATTGTCAACTTAACACCTGGAATCTCAACTAAATACTTGCCAAGATCAGACTGACCTATGAGGGTGTCTATGGGGAATTGTCTTGATTGCTAATTGAGTAGTAGAGGTTAGCCCACCTTTGGAACCAGAGTTCCATAGAGAGTAATTTGGTACTCTATAAGAAGGCTAGCTAAGCAGATGCCCTTAGTGAAACATTAATTAGTGTCTCCCTACATTTTCTTAAGTTTCTACTTGAGTCTATGCCTTGGTAACCTTCAGTCATGAGCTGTGACATGGAAGCATAAGCTAAATAAATTCTTTCTTCAAAGAGTTGCTTTTGCTCAAAGCTATGGAATGTGACTAGGAAAGATATCTATATTCTATATAGTTGCTATACCAACTAACACTTTTAGCGGATCTTGGTGAAGTTGGCTTTTAAAATTTGCTTAAATCTCTACTATATATTTTAAAGTGATATGCTTAATATGACATTTCTCTGATATATACACCATGACTGAAAGATAATTTACCTTTTTATCATAACACATTTTTCCATTTTATAATTTGAAGGTATTAAATAACATAATTATTTTTAATTGTTATATAAAGCTAGATTTTAAGATAATAGAAAAGCAATTATAAGTTTATGAATAATTGTTGTTTCCCTGTATCTTCTTTACTGTTCTCTCGTGTTTTTAGTACATTCTTTTAAATATGAGAATTTTATATATGACTTATAGCAATTTACTTTGAAAAAACATGAGTTGATTAAATACATTGTCTATGTCTTTGTACCTATTAAATTGATTATATGAAAGTCTATTAAAAATCAATATATATGTATAAGTAAAGTCTATGTAAATATAATAGTGTTTTATATAATATATTAACTCATCTAACTATTTATATGTGTGTGTAAATTCAACATTTATGATATAAGAATTACATGCACATATGTATGTATATACACAAAATTTGAGAGTAGTTTGTATAAATTTCTTATGGTTCTCCAAGATACTCACAAAGATTGTTACAAAATGGTGCGAACATATTTCTGTGTTTTCTCAAACAGGGACATAAAATTTATATATTTTTAAACAATTCTTGTAAAAGAATCTTTGTCAGAAGTGTACTGAGTTCACACTCTATTCCTTTAAATATAGAGGAGAATGAAATGATTAGGAAGAAAATTTGGGACTTGAAAAATGTTTAAGTGTATAAAAGCAGTTTCTGCACCAAGTTCATATCTCTATCATCCACATGAACGTCAGGTGTAGTCACATGTGCCTATAACCCCGGAATGGAAACAGAAGGATTTCTCCTGTGGGATTTCCAGTGAGCCTAATGAGTTAGAAGACTAGTAAACTCCAACTTCAGAGGGAGACCATTTGTGAATGGAATGAGTTTGAGAGTGATAGAACATAAACACATGTTCCCCTCTGGTCTCGGCAGAACCCTTCTTTACAGGTACCTGTAGACATTCCTGTGCATGCAGACAACAACACTAATAGCCTCCATGCATATTCTTGTCAGTAAAATAGTAAAATAGCCATGAATTTCTTGATACCACATATTTAATTCCTACCATTATTCAGGCATGTAGTTCATGCTATAATCTTATGAGTTGCTGTTATATAGCTGTTTATATACCACTCTTGAAAATGTTCTACTTAGGAAAGTGTTCAGATTACTTATCCTTTCATTCCAGTGTGGTAGAATGTGTTGTGGCATTAAATAAAAGCCAAATCGCTGCTGTATATTTTATATTTTGTTTAAATTATTGTCCATAAATAAGAATATTTACAACTATGAATGTTGTTTAAAAAGCAAGTATATATTCTTGTAGTCTGATTTTTAAGGTAGAAATATGACACAATAAAGAAGGGGTTACAACTCTGTTTCATTTTTGGAGCAGTTCAAGTGCTGATGGGAAGGATTGTATTCCACTCTACCCTGGAAATAGCAGAAAGCAATGCTACCACACTGCAAACTGCAGAGCATCTGTGTCTAGTACGCTGTGAATCTGCATCACAGCAGGGAGTTTCCAAATTCATTTCTATATTATCTTACAGCATCCTTGTGCCAGAAAACATAATAGAAGTTCAATAGATAGTAATTTAATTAATGCATATCATTAGACATTAAGTGTTGTAATTGTGGTATTCTTCATACATATTAATGAATTCATTTGCTTAGGTAGACATATTATCCCATAAAATGTTTTGAAGCAATAGTCTTTCATAGAAATTTAAAACTTCCAGTGGTAAAAGAGAGAGTAGAGTCAAGGAAGAAATCTCATATATTTATAAATAAATTTTGTTAATAAGAAGTTGACGCTAAAAGTCTGCCTTTTTTTTTGTTTGTTTCCTAAATCAAGTCTTTTTATATTTTGCCTATGTCTTATTTAAGCATTTCTAACTCAAGGTTTTATAAGTACAGATTTGACATGTTGTTTTATCACTCAGTCATTACTAAGGCACACACGTTAACTATTAGCAATGACAGCCAGACAATACACTATTTATTTGGTCCTATTTATAGGCTCATTCTAAGTGATTTAATTCCTAAAACTCTTTTCTTTCATGTGTGTGTGTGTGTGTGTGTGTGTGTGTGTGTGTGTGTGTGTGTGTGTGTTGGGAAAGCATTGCCAAAGTGATTGTGTTGTTCAGAGGAAATCTAAATGGACTTAATTCTCTGTTTACATTTACTTGAATTCCTGGAATTGAACTCAGTTAGCCTTGTATGTGCAGCAAATACTTTTAATTACAATAGCCATCTTTCTTACCCCATACTTCTTTCTTCAAGACCTGTCTGGCACTGGAAATATGTAAATTTCTTCAAATTAAATATCTTGGCATGCTATATACCCTTTACTATAGAGGTTATTTCTAAGTGGTATTGATAATGTAATTTCAGATATTTGGATAAGTTAAATTGGAGTGGAGAACGTATTGTATATTCTCATGCTCAAATTTTATTTTCTTGTTAGAAATTTTATGCTTCAAATTTCTCAATATGAAATAATGTAACAATCAAACCTAGTTTCTTTTGTATAAGAATATTTTTTCCATACAGGAGTAACATTATCTTATATAACTTTGTATACATATGTATATACATACACTTTAGAGTCTATATTTAAAAGATTGTATAATAATCTTTGAACTTACATGTTCATCAACATTTAAAATCAGCGTGTCCCCAAAGAAGTACGTTTTATTTTCCTAATTCTATATTATATCCTATTTGTTGTAGTAGGGCATTTACCTTATCCTCAAAATACAACCTTATCTTTTCATCCCACCATCCCATTTTGCTTTTAAGCGAGTATATATGTCATTCCTCAGAGTGTCCTCAGAAGCTTGAGGTAGACACCTGATTCACAAGCAATGGTGAGTTGCACAATGTGGAGGCTGGGACCCTATAAAGGATTGTTAATATATCCTTCATTCATGTACATGAAGGTTTAATGTATCTCTCTACTTTAGAACTCTAATGCAGAATAACACATTATTTTCCACCAAGACTCATAAAGTTAAGGTGGGAGGCATTCCACTTGGTTAGATTGTTTCAAATCCAAAGAATTTATTTGGCTTAGAGTCTTATGTAAAGAATATTAATTATACAATTTATGGTTAAATTATACAGAAGCTACATTATTTCACTTTTTGCAAGAATATGATTATATGAAAAATTATGGGGATATGACCAATGGTGAGGAAATAAAAAAGATATTTATTTATTGGAATTTTCCCACCTCTAAAATTTAACATGCATTAAGAATTCATATTAAAAACTTATGTTCAATATTTTCTTCTATTTTCAAGACTTCCTCTCAATTATCTTAAAGAAAAATAGTGTAACAAGGCTTATTTGCTTGCATTGTTGTTAGTATTGTTAGCAATATGAAAGGGTTATGTTTCTGTTGTCTCTTTGGAATCCAAAGGTCATCAATAGGGAATAATACTTGGAATTCCTAGTGACACATTAATTTGTGTTATGTACTTTTTCTTAATTCCGTTAAAAAAAAAAAAAGTCTTCAATCAGTTCCACCTTAGTCACAGTTTTAACAAAAAATATTTTATATTACCTTATTTTACAGTTTCAAATATGATCTTATTTTTTCGGGCTTCTCAAAATTCACAAGTGTCAGTGGCTGGCCTCAAACTTACAATCTTCTGGCTCACCATCCCAAATAACAGATTACGTGCCAGCACGAATACTTTTTTAAAAGTAATTCATATGGATAGATGAATGTGTTTGAAAGTAGATACTATCTACCAAGTTCACTCTGAGAAAGAATTGATGACTTCTTTTTGTTAGTTTTCTATTATACCATAGTCGACTATATAACATATATATTATAGTCTGTAAATGATAATAATGATAATAACAATATATACTCTATTCATACTACACTTACATATGCGATATATATTATATATAGTTGCTGTGACTGTAGCAAGAGCAATGTTGATATAATAATATAATAATATATTTTCTGTACTAAAGACTGGGAAGTTCCTATTTTTCAAATCTTGATATGTTTGAAATATTAGAATTATTAAGAACATAACATGAAATTTTGATCAATGAAGAAAATCTGTTACCATTTAAGAAAAATGCAATCATTCTAAAAGCTCTGTTAACGTATTTTCAAATACCAATATAAATCATCACCATATTAGTATAAATATGTATCTAAAATGTTATGTTGTAGAAATGTATAATAAGGATAATAATACCTTACAGTTTTATAAACATTTTCAGTAAGTATAGTAACAAAATGCATTACATACATTGTTACTCAAATCTTTCAACATAAGTTGTTGGAAACTGATGTCTATCTTTGCAATAGATCTGGACAGCATGTGCAGTGCTTCTTTACTCTATAGGAGATCAGTCTCTGAGTTGCCTTGATGTCCTCCCCTAAAATAAATTATGTGGTACATCCTCCTGTTTCTTTATGGAGAAATATTATTAAACAAAATATGCCTATTCACTTCATCTTTTGCTAATAGAAAATCTTGTAGGCCATTTTACTGATTAAAATACATATTTTGTATTTATACTTCCATATTTAGACATATATATCTGTGTAGCTATACACATATATAGTATAGCCTTGTGGCTCTTGGATTGTATATTACTTACTTTGTTTATCATTTAGTGTGTCAGTAATTCATACTGAATATCTTCAGTATAAATGTAACAAGTAGTATATATTTAAGGGGCCACAGGGAATAATCAGTACATGTTTCTATATGGGCCAACACCAATGTTTCATTTCCCACACTGTACATTAACTTTTTTGCTGTATGCGGTGTCAGATTTGTGTCATTATTGAATGTAATTTTTGCATCTTACTACCTTTGCTCTTCATTATTTGAACAGCTGTACCACGTGATAGTTAATGTTCCTAAATACCAAAGAAAACAATTAAGGATGAGTCATGGCCTGTGAAGTCATTGCTAACAACTCAATATTCACAGCATCTGTGTAAGAGAAAGACAAACAAAATAGTAGTGTGCTAACATGTTATGAAAATAATATGAGATTAGAAGCTTGGAAAGTCTTATTATTATTGGTTTTCCTGCAGGTGTCTGTAAGTACATTTCCAGAAATGATACATAATGTAACTAATATTAAAAATGAAAATTATTTTGGGAGGTGTTTTCTCACATAAACATATTTCACAAATCTGAAATTCATATAAGTATTTACACCTGTAATTCATTCTCTCCTTTTCTTGTATATCTGGATCTTACTCTAAACCTGGTGCCCAGACTCTACAAAATGAGCACAGGTATTTATCTACTTGGTCATTTTATTTCAGAAATAGGAGTATATAGAAATCCACTAATGGACCGTGGGGGCATAGTTTTGAAGTTTATAATGTTTCAACTTGCTCATCGCTGAAGAAACTAAGGAACATATTATGTGATCACAGTACTTGTATTATTTGATTTTTAACATTATAACATTATTTGTAAACAACTGTTTGGAAATCTTTAATTAATAAATGTACAGTATCAATTAAGTATATGGGTTGACAGATATATTGAATTACGACTTGTAACATTCTCATTTTTTTCATGTAAAGACACACTCATCCTATTGATATTTCTTCTTCATGCCCCTTGCTTATTTCTGGATTCTCATGCCTAAATAATACCTTTTCGCTGTATTCTGCCATACGGTGCACTATCAAACTTGGGTCCACTATTTTGTTTTCAGATGAAACTTCCTTTAAGATTCACTGAACACTCATGCTTTTTGCACCCATATTGATTATCGTTGAACATACATAGGTTATTTCTTGAAGAATGGTTATTTATTAATGTATCTGACGATTTTAACTTTATGCCTCTCTTTAATTGCTTCTTACGCCTTGAGGCCCAAGGATAGCAAAATATTGCCAAGTTAACAATAGAAAGAATCAATTACTTGCGCTCGCTCTGGAGAGTACTACGTGACTTTTAAAAAGAAAAAGAACCTGTATCATTTTCTCTAGATGGGTAGACATTATAGAAGGTAGGCAGCATGCTACATATACTCCTGTCATTGTACGAACATTCTTAGGCAAATTTGCTCACCCTCTGGATCAAGGCTGTAAGAATTAACATTTCTGGAAGAATTGTGCTATTACAATAGTCGCATTAACGGCTCAATAGGAAATATAATTCAAATGCATTGTACTTAATAGCATTGTTTAAGTGATTTGGTTGACATACGTTATATGAGGGACAAGTAGGAAATATTTTAAGCAGTAACATTCATATAAAGCCCATACCTTTTTAACTATTTGATTATAATCCTATTTAATCAATTTTTTCCTAATCCAACAATGATGGGAGAATAAAGGTGTCTTTAGTCATGGGTCACTAAAACATATTAAGGGTCAAGTTGGCTCATAATCATCATTTTGTTAATGAATAGATGGGACAATTTCAGAATATTGTATTCCTTGTAATTGCATGTAAGTGAAACCAATATCAGTGCCATTTGCTAAAGGTAATATACAATAAAAAGCGAGAGAGATTTTAAATCCAGGGACTTCACATGTAAGATTCTTCAGGTGAAAACATTTGTTTCTTAGTGGACATATCTGGTGGAGCTATTTTTTAGAGCAACATGTTAACATTCTTTCTTTTTTAATTTTTTATTAATTTATTCTTGTTACATCTCAATGGTTATCCCATCCCTTGTATCCTCCCATTCTTCCCTCCCTCCCATTCTTTCGTAGCTAATACTATAAGGATAATTGCTAATATCATAAAACTAGTGTAGTGGATGTACACTTGTTTTTGTTTTGATACCAAATGTGAGATGGGGAACAGACATCTAGTGGATAAACATCCAATAGAAGATGAATCACCTCATGTGGGAGCTTGGTTTTTGCCAGCTGAAACACATTTTAGTACACACTCTGAATGGAGATAAATATATGAGCCCAAAACAGGAGACTGGGCACTTTGGGTCTTGGTATTGTTTGGCTGTTCATCACTCCACTTTGAGTCACTCCTAGAGACAACCAGCAACAACTTCGGTTGAATTGCTGGCCTGCTGAAATCCTGTTTACTACACCAGGGGAATTGTTCTGAGGAACTGAGTCCAAAAAGGTCTATTTATCCGGTTCTCTCTCATTAACCTCTTTTTTCTCCTATCTAGAGTAGGTAGGTTGGAAGGGAAATATAAGCACTAAAGAACCACAAATAAAGTAGGTTTAGAAAAAGGACAAGCCTACAAGTAGAAAGACTATTGCAGTCAACAGTCAAGCTAATAGAGCTATCAAAACTTTGATGTATTTTATTTAAATTTATTTTTCTTGATTTATTCAATTTACTTGCCTATTGTAGCCTCCTCCCTTGTTGTCTCCTGGTCTCATCTTCACTGCTTCTTCCCCACCTTTCTTTCTTTCTTTCTTTCTTTTCTTTTCTATTTTTTAAACACTTCCAGGTTTTTCTTTATGGACTTAGACATAAATCCATAACAGATTTTAAAAGTTCTATCTTAAAATATCTGTCAAATAAAAGAAGTTTAGTTAATATTTAGCAGAACAGTGTTATGTCTTACTGACGGCATTTTCAATCAAAAAGGTAGAGACATGCAAAATATGTATACATGATGTGTGTGATACATACAAGGTATGCTTCTCTTTTCTTTTTATTTATTTGTTCACTTAAATCACAATTACAGCCACTCCTTCCTCTCCTCCCCGTCCAACCTTCCTACCCTCTTTCCCCCATTACCACTCATTTTCTTCTGAGAGAAGGGTGATTCCGCTTCCCCTCTGCCCTGTGCCATCCAGACCCAGCACTTCACCTCAAATCAGTACTAAGCACATCCTCTTCCACTGAAGGCAGCAAGACTACCCAGCTAGGGGAGAGTGATCCAACAGCAAGTAACAGAGTCCCCGTCAGGGACAAACATTGTTCCAGTTGCTTAGAGACCCACATGAATACCAAGCAGTCCATCAACTCCAAAAATGTAAGGGCTCCTAGGTCCAGTCCATGCATACACTTAAGTTGGTGGTTCAATATCTGTTATTCCCCTATGTTTCTAGGTTAGTCAAATCTGTTGGTCCTTTTGTGGAGTTCTTGTCTTCTTCAGGTCCTGCTATCATTTTCCAAACTCTTCCAAAAGACTTCCAGATGCCTGTTAGTGAATGGCTGTGGGTCTTAATATCTGTATCAATCCACTGTTGGATGGATCCTTTCAGAGCTTGTCTCCTGTCTGCAAGCATAGCAGAGTATCATTAATAGTTATGAGGATGGATCTCACATGGGTTGGATCTCAAATTGTGCCAGTAATTAGTTGGCCATTCCTTCAAACTCTGCTAAACTTTTATCCATATCCATCTTATAGGCAGAGGAAATTTTGGGTAAAAGTTTTGTGCATATATTGGCATCCCCTATGTCCACAGGAAGTGTTGCCTTGCTATAGGAGATAACCACTTCAGTCTTCACATCCCCTGCTGCTAGGAATCTCAAGTAGAGTATCACCATGTCCTCCCAGGAGCCTAACTTGATGTTGGCATCCAGCTTTTCCCAGACATGCCCACCCCCATCAGCTTCCCACTTCTCCTCCAGCTCTGCCTCCTCCTGCTCCTGCTTTCGCCAAACCTGCTCACCTCCATTTTCTTTCTCCCCACTCCTTCTCCCACCTGTGTTTGTTGTAAAAAAAAAAAAAAAGAAAAGAAAAAAAAATGGAAGTTGATAACTGATTTAATCACAATGACTAATGTAATTCAACCAATGTCTCCTTGACAGCCTGGATTTCTTTTCCATCTTTCTTACATAAATCATGGCCTGTAACAATAATTGATTTGAAATTTTGATTTTTCACAATACTCTTACATGATTAGGATATGGAAAATTTGCTATCACAGCACCTACTCTGAACAACAATGAACCAATAAAAAGATTCCATTAGAAGGTATTTCCACAGGGAATGTTAAATAGTCCAACTTTATGTCCATATTTTGTGTAACAAGTATTAGAAGTAACTCATAGGCAATTTCCTCAATCTATCATTTACCATTATATAGATGATAATTTGTTGGCTGGTTTTAATAGAGATACTTTAGAGAAAACGTTTAAGGAAACACAAAGAATTCTACCATGCTGAGGATTACCTGTTGCTCCAAAAACAGTACACAAAATTACGTTAATAAATTTTCATATGTGGAACAATCCCTGCATTCTGGGTATCAAATCTACTTGTTCATGGTGGGTGATGTTTTAGGTCTGAGATTTTAATGAATGTTTCTAGTTGCTTAGTGCTAATAGGTCTATTTAGATTATTAATCTGATTTTCATTTAATCTTGGTAAGTGGATTCTATCAAGAATATTGTCCATTTCATTTAAATTTTACAGTTTTGTGGAGTACAGGCTTTTGAAATAAGGCCTAAAAATTCCTCAGATTTATTCACACTCTTTTGTTCTGTCCCCCTTTTCTCTTCTGATATTGTTAATTTGGGCACTGTTTCTCTGCCTTTTAGTTAGTTTAGCTAATGATTTGTCTATCTTGTTGATTTTCTCAAAGGACCAGCTCTTGATTTCATTGATTCTTTGTATGGTTCTCTTTGTTTCTAATTTATTTATTTCAGTCCTGATTTTGTTTAATTCTTGTTGCCTACTTCTCTTTGGTGTGTTTGTTTCTTTTTTTTTTTTTTTTTTTTTTTTTTCCTAGAGAATTTGGATGTGTTGTTAAGTTGCTAATAGGAGATATCTCTAACTGTTTTATGAAGGTGCTTAGTGCAGTAAACTTTCCTTTTGTGTCCAATAAATTTGGGTATGTTGTGCCTTCCTTTCCCTTAAGTTCTAGACAGAGTTGAATTTCTTTGTTTTTCCATGACACAATGGTCAATATGTCAAGAGTCCCCACCCCACTCCCACCATGGGTTTGGTTTTTTTTAATCCTTTTTATTTATTTATTTTATTTTTTTTTATTAATTTTTTCTTGTTACATCTCGATGTTTATCCCATCCCTTGTATCCTCCCATTCCTCCCCCCCCATTTTCCCATTATTCCCCTCCCCTATTACTGTTCCTGAGGGGGATTACCTCCCCCTGTATATTCTCATAGGGTATCAAGTCTCTTCTTGGCTACCAGCTGTCCTTCCGCTGAGTGCCACCAGGTCTCCCCATCCAGGGGACATGGTCAAATGTGAGGCACCAGAGTACGTGAGAAAGTCCTATCAAATATCTAGGAGTAAGCCTAACTAAGCAAGTGAAGGACTTGTATGAAAAAAATTTCAAAACTCTGAAGAAAGAGATTGAAGATGACCTGAGAAGATGGAATGATCTTCCTTGCTCATGGATTGGGAGAAGTAACATAGTAAAAATGGCCATCCTACCAAAAGCAATCTACAGATTCAATGCAATCCCTATCAAAATATCTACACAATTTTTAAAGACATTGAAAGTTCAATTCTGAACTTCATATGGAAAAACAAAAAACCCAGAATAGCTAAAACAATCTTGTACAATAAAAGGTGCTCTGGAGGAATCTCCATACCTGATCTCAAACTGTACTATAAAGCAATAGTAATTAAAACAGCATGGTACTGGCACAGCAACAGGCTGGTTGATCAGTGGAATCGAATCGAAGACCCAGATATGAATCCACACACATATGGTCACTTGATTTTTGACAAAGAAGCCAAATCCATTCAATGGAAAAAGGATAGCATCTTCAACAAATGGTGCTGGCCTAACTGGAGGTCTATGTGTAAAAAAATGAAACTGGACCCATATTTGTCACCTTGCACAAAACTCAAATCCAAGTGGATTAAAGACCTCAACATAAAACCAGAGACACTAAGCCACTTAGAGGAAAAAGTGGGAAAGAGCCTGGAACATATTGGCACAGGAGACAACTTCCTGAACAGAACACCAACGGCCCAGGCCTTAATGTCAACCATTAATAAATGGGACCTCATGAGGCTGAGAAGCTTCTGTAAGGCAGGAGACACTGTCAAGAGAACAAAGCGACAGCCTACAGACTGGGAAAAAAATCTTCACCAACCCTACATCTGACAAAGGTTTTAATCCTTTTTTTTACTTTAATTAATTTATTCAGATCACTACTCAATTGTGATCCCTTCAATTGTATCCTCCTGTTCTTCCCTCCCTCCCACATTCACCCTATTCCCTTCACCTAGGTCTAAAACTGAGGGGGACCTCTTCCCGCACTATATGGTCATAGGGTATCAAGTCTCATCATGTTAACCTGCTTATTCTTTCCTTGTATGTTTTCTGTTGTTTCTATTGTTTTGAGGTCCATCTTTAGTCCTTGGTAGTCTGATGGAATACAAAGGTTATTTCCTTCTTTTTTGTTGTTGTGGATTGCTTTGTTACTGAGTATATGGTCAATTTTGGAGAGGGTTTTCTGAGTTGATGAGAAGAAGATATCTTCTTTTGTGTTGGATGATATATTTTATTAATATTTGTTAAATCCATTTGATTTGTAATGTAGGCTAGTTTCATTATTTCTTTGTTTAGTTTCTGTATCATTTATTTGTACCTTCATGACAGCAGGGTGTTGTGTGTGGGTTTTGGTGTATGACTTAAGCATTAGTAGTGGTTCTTTTTGGAATGTGGGTCCCTGTGCATTGGGGCATATATGTTCAGTATTAATATGTCTTCATGATGGTGGATTTTTCCTTTGATGAGTATGAAGTGTCCTTCCCCATCTCTTTTGATTACTTTTGGTTGAAAGTCTATTTTTATTAGATATTAAAATGACTACCCTTGGTTGAAACTCTATTTTATTAAATATTAAAATGGATACTCCTGCTTGCTTCTTGCGTACATTTGCTTGCAGGACGTTTTTCTAGCACTTTAATCTGAGGTAATGTTGAGTCATTATATGGAGATTATATATTGAGAATATATTATATATTCAGATAGTTTTACTATATCTCTTTTTGAACAAATTCCTAAAAAAAGCAGAGGCAATGGTGCTGAATAAAATATGCAAACATTGCTGACCTCCTTTGAAATCTTGCTTCCCATCCCACTTAATGTAATTATCCTTTGTGTATTGGGATGAAAATATATATATAAAATCTATCTACTACAAATATCTAGTTATCAAACATCTTTTTTTATGTGGAATGTAGTGTAATAAAATAGTAGAGGGTAGACTTTCTTTCAAGAAGACTAAGAATCTAAAAGAAGAGTCATACATACATAGAAAATCTCGAGAAACAGAAGATATGCTCATTATGTAGCACACATATGGGTATGCATAAAAGTTTTACTCAACCCTTGTGAGCACAAACATACAAGTTAAATACATGTTCACAGAGTAACTGAAGGAGTTTTCAGTATCCCTTCTGAGGGTACATGTGAGAGACTTCCTATAATATATTAATGAAAGATGTCTCATTTTGACAACATGCATAGCCTTGTCAAGATCACTATCACTTCAAATGTTTGTGCCTTATGGGATGGTACATCTAAGTAATCTGTAATAGAATAATTCTTCTAGTATAATTTTCTACATTGTGCTTTGGCATAAACACACAAATATTTTTCCTTTAGTTTCTGCTCCAAAAAATGGAGCCAATATTAATTTTAAATTTTCCTATTCTTGTTGTTGAGATGGTAGAGTTATGATTGTGAAGCACTTTGAAAATCAAAAGAAATTGTGCTTATTATTAATGGTAATCCTCCACACATACATCTCAAATTATTTTCTTATAAGGAAATTTAATACATTACGTTACTGCATAAAATTAGACAGGACAGCAGCTGATAAATAATGAATTGCTTAGGCAAATTTAGGAAAGATATCAATATTTTTCATATTCACATCAGCAAATATGCTTTGAAATGCTTTTGATTTTTCAATCTTCATAACAAGGTTTGTTGCAGTCACCCTAAATGAGAAGAAATTTCATCTCATAGATCAGAGACACTCATTATTTTCATATATGACTCCCATGGGTACATAGTTTAAGTGTAAGTTTGAACCAAGTCTGAAAGAAAACAATTAACTTTTCCAAGTATGTAACAGCAAAGAATTCACATCAAAACTTATATTTGATCAGATAAATTGCATTTTACTTTGTCTAAGTTCTTTACATATTTAATACTTTAAAAATCAAATATTCCTCATTATTATTATAGCTGACAAATAAAATTAACTGAAACTACCTAGGACTACAATGAAAAAAATTATATATTTTACCGTAAGGATAGAATTAATGTTCACGTTAATATTCAAGCTTACATACACTAGGGATAATAACTTACTTCTCTTGGATAATAAGGAGAATATAAATTTCTTGGCAACACATGGAAATTGAGTGAATCTTCATACACTTGTTTGTAAATGCCTCAGAATGTAGTAAATTTGAAAAATCACACTCTGTGCTTTTGAAGCTTACTTGGCTTATGTCTAAACTAACGCAGTTATGTGACAGAAAGAAAGATGAATTTTCATAAGATCTCTCAGTGTTTCTCGAACTGTGGGAGACATCTGATATGAACCTAAATAATTATTTGCTTGTTAGAAACACTTATATTCAAATATTTAAGAATTATGCATGTAAGCCATTACAAGTTTTGTGTATCCTTCTTCATTGCTGGTGGGAGTGCAAACTTGTACAACCACTTTGGAAATCAATCTGTCACATTCTCAGAAAACTGGGAATAGGGCTACCTCAAGACCCAGCTATTTCACTCCTTGGAATATACCCAAAAGATGCTCCACCACACAGCAATGACATATGCTCATCCATGTTCATAGCAGACTTACTCACAATAGCCAGAACCTGGAAACAACCTAGATGTCCCTTAGTCAAAGAATGGATAAAGATATTGTGGTACATTCACACTATGGAATACTACTCAGCTGCTATTTATCCTTTATACATTGTCTGACATAAAAATCATTGTTAATATTTGACTAATTGCATTATTAGTTGCTAGTCTATTGTAGAACAGTGACGATTCAGTTGACAACAAAAAAGAACCCTGTGAGCATAAATTGTAAATCCCCATTGACCATAATGACAAAAGTCAAATAATAGTTAATGTTGAGGCTTAAGTTTAAATAATAACAGGACATCATTACCAATCACCAGACCAGAACAAGTAACTTAAGTGTGAAGAATTGATATAGTTAACATGTATACTGCTGTTAATATGATATTCTTTATAGAACAATATATGTCTTTGAACATTTTCCAGATATAACAATTTAGTGGCCAGGATAAGGGCACATAAGATGTTCATTTCAGTATTATATACTGAGAGTCAATGCCTGACTCACATGCTTTTCTATTATGTCTGAAAGACATTCTCCCTTTGTCGCATATAACCCCCATACATTCAGTACTGCCACATGAAAACCTATTCACACAGAGAAATAATCCAAGGACACACTTATTTAGAAGAAACAGAGCTGTTATCACCACAATCAATGGGAGTTAAGTATTTTTTATAAAAAAAACTAAAGAACGAACTTAAGTCTAACATGGAAACAATGGTGTCTCATATTAAAAGTAAATACAATTCTGAAGATAGTTTAAAAATTAATTTTTCTTTATTATTTCTATTTTAGTATGTTGACTGTATGTATAGGTGTTTTCTTTCCATGTGTATAGTAAATGCATGCAATACACATGGGCACAAGAATATGGCCTTGTATCTCTGGGACTTGGAGTTACAGAAGGTGTGAGCAGCTATGAGGGTGTTGGGAATAAAATGTAGGTGCGCTGGATGGTGCTCTTAACATTTAGCCATGCTTACAGACCAAAGAAAAATTTGAATAGGAAAATGTACAATGAAATTTCCAATAATATTGACATGCCCTGCACAAACACACACACAAATGTATGAATCTATCTTATGAGAAGGTAATTTCCTAGAAACTTGGGAAATTTCATATAAGTAAATCTATTTCTATAGTAAATATTACTATATATTATAAAATAATAAATAGCTACATGTTTCCCAATTAGACTTAAATGATAACAAAACTATGACACATTATAATTTAGTACATTTCACAGTTTTTTTTTCATTTTTAAAATAAAAGGGAAGATAAGCAAGAGCTAGAAGTGAAAAAGAAAGTTAGGCAAGGAAAATAGAGAAAAAAAAGAACAAAGTTCTGGCTAACTTAGTATAGCTGAAAAAGCATGCAGACATTTATGGATAATATACAAAGAATGGAAATTTTTACTTTAAAATAGTAAATAGAAAACAAACAGTATCATAAATGAAATGCTGGAACATAATGAAAATATAGTGTTGCAAAAAACTGGGTAAAACCTAAAAAGAGTTCCTTGTTCATCCCATAGACTTGCATCAGTTTTAGTTTTAATGGTGTGATGATGTGTATGTTGTGGTAACCTAGGATACTAACCCTAAACAAGAATGAGAATATAGTAAGTAACAACTCACTACATGATTTTTACAATTATTACAGAAATATAAAATTAAATAACAAGAGAATATGATCACTAAAGGTAATGAAAGTAGTTTGGAAAACTGAAATATGAGACAAAGACCACTATACCCCATGGATAGTGGCTAAACTGCAATATTACCTACATAATAATTTCTTGAAGATGTTGACTGCTCTATAAACCCTTTAATAATTCATATTTGACTTGATACAAATGGTATAACCTATATTACATACAGTTTGAGTTGGGGTCTAATATCTGTATTTTTTAAATTATCAAACCTTGTCAGGATGAGCCAATGACTTAGGTTTATACATTATGCATCCTTGAGAAAAAGATTTAATGACAGGTTTTTATTTGTTTTGCTTTTATGCAAATGCACAAAAGAATGGAGAATACTCAGTCCTTTTTCAGAATATTGTATTAAAAGGATAATGGTTTGAGGAGTTGGGATCCAATTTGCATGCCTAGTAAAGAAAAAAGGTGGAAGTCAAATACAGCCATACAGCCTATTCAGTATTGGTTGCAAATAAATAAATAAATAAATAAATAAATAAAGTGATTTATCTCAAGCTCTAGATTAGGCCAAAGGAATAAGCCTAAAGACGTTTCCTACATGCTTCTATACAAAATGAGGCTATAGGAGGAGCAAAGCAGAAACTATAATCAGAAACTCAGTATCATGAATACACTAACATATACACAATTAGTGAGATTATTGTTTCCAGATATTAGGGTCACTAATTGAAAAGCATACTGACTTCTCTGGGTGTTAACTTAGGACCCATTATCAGTTTTATGACTATTATATTTTGAAATATCCAGCTAATTTATATGTTTGTGTTTGTAAAATAAATTAATCACAGACACACACATACACACACGTACTCATAAACACACACAAACACACCAGTGGTACAAAGAGAGGTGGAGAGATAGATAGAGAACAGAAACTGACTATTAATTTAATGAGAACCATTTCAATGCACTTAAGAGAGCTTCATAAATTTAAATATTTGAGAAAGACTGCACAATTGCCAGGAAGTATCCTTCATGTCAAATCAGCAAATTCTAGGTAATCCTCTGTTAGAATTTGGGGAAACAGTAAGAAATTAGACAATGATTAGGTAACATTTCATTTACTGTTCATGACACTAATGAAAATGAAATGGGGCTTAAATATAACTATTTACAAACATTTAAGTGTATTAGTAACTAAGACATGTTTCTTTAAAGGGTTGTAAAAACATCACAGACTTCAAAAGATTCACAAAAGCAAAAAAAGCGTATTTCAAAACATTAAAGTCTGTTCTTTAGCTTTGCTTAAAAGAACATAAAGATTTTATTTCACAATGCAATGCACAAAAGCCAAGGAAGGTAGGCTTTCAAAATGAATGTTTCAGAACAGTATATTTTCTGGTATGAAAATATCTAAGAATTCTCTTATGTTAAAACGAAGCCACTGATGCTGTCCTGTGTTTATATTCAGTTGCACTGATTTTTGTCATTGTTCAGAGTATCCTACAGGAAAACTTACTGGTATTATTATTCACTGTTTGACTTCCTCTTATTTGTTAATTGTCCATTTTAGAATAATGTCAAAATATTTCTGTAATGACGAGTTGTTACTTCAAATCAAAGCAGTTATGAATAATCATTAGTTGTTATTTGCTGGAAATTTGTGTACATCTATAACTACAGGTATTTGGATTGTAATAAACTTTTACTTCAGATTAGAATTTTATCAATGTATTTATTCTTACAACCATCAACCTAACTTGGTATGCTGGAATTTACCACTTTTATTGAATCTGATTATTTTTGGCCACTTCCTGGTTAAAATTTCATACCAACATAGTGGCACCAGCCAAGGAAAATAGGTGCAGTAAACTTCAAACTCTTATCCAGATCTAGCCAATAGACAAGACGTTCTTCACAGTTGAGTGGAGAGTGGGGTCTGACTTTCAAACGAACTCTGGTGTCCTATTTTTAACCATGTCCCTTGGATGAAGACCTGGTAGCAGTCAGAGGAAGGATAGCAGGCTACCAAGAAGAGACTTGATACCCTATGTGCATATACAGCGGGAGGAAATCCCCCTCAGAAACAGTCACAGGGGAGGGGAGTAAGGGGTAAATGGGAAGGAGGGAGGATGGGAGGATACAAGGGATGGGATAACAGTTGAGATCAATATTAATAAATTAATAAAATATATTTAAAATAGAAAAAATAATCATATGATGAGCTTTGATTATGATAATATTATAAAATTTTCTACTAATGTTATATTTGTGCCATTATGAGTGAGCATGTACATAATAGTTCTAGCATCCAGTTGTTGCAGTTCTTTAAAAATTTCATCGTATGATCACTTTCTACCTTCAGTTTCCAGTGGCCAGTGTCATCATCAATAATATTTTTGTCGGGGTTTTTGAGACAGGGTTTCTCTATCTTATGTTGGTGGTGCTTTGTAGACCAAACTGGCCTCAAACTCACAGCAATCTGCCTGCCTTTGTCTCCCAAGGGCTGGGATAAAAGCCATGCACCACCATACCAAGGTAATCAATAATATTGTATTAACAAAAATTCTTGTAAATGCATCCTAATAATAATATCAGATGTTCTTTTCTCTAAATGATTTCTACTTTTGTTGTTTTTGTTTTCGTGTTCCCCAAAGCCAGTGATTGTTCGTCTATACCTGGACCACTAAGATAACTAGGAGGTATTTTCATTTCTTTTATATCTTGATGTTTAAGAGCCTTCTTTCTATGGTGTATTTGTTTTCTGTGATTTCCACTGATCCTAGCCAGCTAACTAAGTCTTGACCTCATCAGCCAGTGTTCAACTATTGGAAAAGCCAAAGGGATGTCTTGATATCATATATATTCCTGGCACAACACCAGATTTCTTCCACTGAATATGTGTGATGATACTGTGACATTATGGTTAGTAGTTCATTATACTGTACAATTCCTAATTCATTTGATCCCTGTATTATAATCTTTATTTTTCATGAATTTCACATTATCAGTTCAGTTGATCTGGATTCGAAGGTATGAAATGTATGTCCTTTGTAACCATAAAATTGAAGTATTTTAACTAAATTTACAAGTTATTGGTACTTCACTTACCTCCTTGTCAGTATCTTCATTTATAATCACTATCTTCCTACCTAGTTTTATATAAAGATAATTCTTTCATCTGTGTTCAAAGTACCGTTTTCTCCTATGTGCTCAGTGATCAGCTATGCTTTCGTCTCTCTGACTCAA
Source organism: Acomys russatus (assembly GCF_903995435.1). Classification (NCBI taxonomy): domain Eukaryota; kingdom Metazoa; phylum Chordata; class Mammalia; order Rodentia; family Muridae; genus Acomys; species Acomys russatus. The sequence goes on along the minus strand of NC_067154.1, from coordinate 33,192,587 downwards.
GCATTCCCTGCAGCTTAAATACTTGTACGGGCTTCTTACTCTTCAAAAATTGTAGAAATGCTCTCTATTAGTTATTCCATTTTGGTTTGTTTTTAATTCATATACATCAAAAATTGTCTTCATATATTATCTCTATGACACTTAAAACCACAAAGTGGAAGTCATTTTGTTAAATATCTTATGTAAATTACATTGTTGGTATATATTTGCTATTAAATGCTCAGGATATCAGTGCTAACTTTTATTATGAGGGTTTGCCATCAATGTTACCATTAATCTTCTTTGGAACACCTAAGGTATACTACTTTTTGATTTTCAAAACAACAAATGCTGTTTTATTTTTGTGTTATTAGTCCCTCATCCTCAATCTTATCAGTATTTGTTTGGTACCCTAATTCAATTATTTTAAGATAACCTAGGCCTCAGAATCTGGTATTCCTTTCAATAACTATAATATCATCCCATGGATTAATAATTTGTACCTGTTCATCCAGGAATTGTTAGCTCAGGCTTATAAACTGCTAATTACATGAGTGCTCTCTCATTTAGGAAGTAGGACCACTGAGACTCAAGACTGTCACTCAGATTTCACAGCCCTCATTCTTAATTTACTTCTTGGCTTTCACTGATAAAACCAAGTGCGTTGCATCATAAAATTTATTATTTTTTATTTATTATTTTTGTGACCACGTTTTAGAAAGAATGAGTATAATGCTCTAAAAAGGCTTTAGTGTCATAGACACTAAAGGATCTACGGGAGCATAGATGGTGCCCTATGCTCCTGAGCTTATTAAATCCAAGTCTTCTGAGAATGTTATTTAAAGTGATATGCAAAGATATTATCCTACCTTAATATCATAGTATGCAACTTAATCTCTATAGGCTGTTCTTAATATTACCCAAAAGTCACCAGTTTAATGTAGATTAATTTAAATTTCCAGTTTTAAGTCTTCTGGCAACAATGGATTCACATTGCTCTTTTATGATTTAGTTTTCATAAGCCATTGGAAACAGTTTATTCTAAAATGAATTTTCCTGAAAGTCATTATAATCTGTAGCATGGTAATCAACATCATCACCATCTACATGAGTAGTAATCTTTCTCATGGATGCACATATTAAAATTAAAAAGTACCCATTATCATGCATGTATGATAAGAGAAAAATAATAATCAGAAAAATAGTGAAAAGATGGCTAATTTTTTCTAGGTATTGTGTTTCTTGAAATGATTTTCCCAGACAATACTGTATATAATACACACACACACACACACACACACACACACTCACATGCATTCACAGAGGGAAGAAGACAAATAATATATTGCAAAGGTAGATAGATGGTATGCAAATATGTTAATAGATAGATATATAGATTGATCTAAATGGTTACATATTTAAATTGTGTGATCTATAACTATTGTATAACTTTCCCTAAGGTGATGTGCACATAAACATATTGACCAGAGATAGAAAAGTAAATGGAATTTCAGAGTACTGTCTACAGAAAAATCCAACTTATAAATCAGTGAGTTTGGGGAGGCCTACAGGAGTCAAGATGAGGGCTTATTTGCAGCAGAAAGCTTCATGATGTGAGAATTTGACATAAGCATAGCTAACAGTTAATAAAAGCCAAATCCCTAGATATTTTCTAAATGACTTGGGAGAAGTTTGATATGTTGTAGTCCTCTCTGGCAAACAATATTTACTACCTATGTAAACTTATTGAGAAATGTAGTGCTTCTTGTTAAGTTTCAGGAACTTTTGAAGACTTGGTGGCTGTTTTTCTCAAAGATCTAGTTAAGTTTAATTAGTTGTTGAACCTTAAAGAGCCTCTATAGAATGGAATGTTACAAGAAATTCTTGCATGACAACATAGTAAAAAAAAAAAACGTGTATCATTGGGCTTTTTTAATATGGCTTATGACTATGACTACTTATTTCCCTTTACTGTTTTTCTAAAAAAAACATTCACAATGCAATGCTGAAGATTTCTAATTATATGTATAGTGGCTGAAAATTTTAGATATGTGGCTTGTGACTAACCCATGAAATATACTGCAATAAAGATTACTAGACAATTTTTTCTTAAACTTTATATGTACGTGTCTGTCGACACTTGTGTATGGGTAATGTGGAGGTAGGAAGAGGGTTTCAGGTTCCTTCCAATATAGAGTTGCAAGGGGTTTTAAACTACTTGGTCAGGGTACTGGGATTCAAACTTGGGTCCTTTGGAAAAACAGCAAATAACCTTTACCATTGAATCCTCTCTGTAATTGCTAAGAGAATACTTTCAAGTTCTAAGGGTTTTTTTTTGTTTTGTTTTGTTTTGTTTTAATTTTATGCAGACAATATAGGAATTATCTTATTAATTCATGTTCATGTTGTTCAATGTTCTTTAAAATTCATAGTGATTTTTAAATTTCCAAAATATATTGAATCACACTTGTTATATTCAATTTTTAAATATTACTATACTGGAATATTTATTTAAAACACACATGCATTCTGTTTTTATAAAAATGTGCTTTTTGGGGGAAGTATGAAGTATTTAATTGGGAAATTGCAGAAATTGTAATTTTATATAATATTTAACAACTTTGACAAATAATATGGTAAACTTGAAAAATGTGGAGATAGACTCATATTCTCTATTATATGACAAACAAATATTTATAATCACTTTCTAAGTAAAGATGTGACACACTGAAGTTATTATATATTACAAAGATATGAATCGTTCTATTATGCCCTACACATAAAGTAATCGGTGAGAAAATTAAGCAGATATAGTTTATTTAGAAAATATCTTTTAAGATATAGTTTTAAATTTTAAAGTGATTTTACTTTAATGTGTAGTTTACTTAAAATTTAGTACATACTCTATGATTCTAACTGAAGGACAACATAAACTACAAATCACAATTGTGTTTTAGAGTCCCGATTTTAGACAAGTCTCTCTGGAGATATTGTAAGCCATGATGCTGTGTTATACCACTGGAAGATCGTTAACTAGTACTGTTACTAGTAACTAGTAACTAGTAAACACTAGTGCTGTGTAGCTTCACAATGCACATCAACGAGACCGATGCAGTGGCTAAACATGGTGGCACTCTGAGGAAGGATAGCAGGCTACCAAAAAGAGCTTGATACCCTATGATTATATAAAGGGGGAGGAAGTCCCTCTCAGGCACAGTCATAGGGGAGGGAGTAAGGGGAAAATGGGAGGGAGGGAAGGATGGGACGATACAAGGGATGGGATAACCATTGAGATGTAACAAGAATAAATTAATAATAATTAAAAAAGAGTTGCTCAGAAATGCACCTAATTTTCATCTTTTTTTCTTACTATTAAGCCTTTTAATACAAAAAAGTTCCTTATTCTTTCAAAACAACTTTTATTTTTCTTAATTTTATGTACATGTGTGTTTTGTCTAGGTGCACCGTATGCATACAGTGCCCATTTTGGCTAGAGAATGAAGAAGTAGGTGTTAGGTCCTCTGGAAATGTAGTTATCCAAGAATGTGAGGCACCATGTGGTTACTAAGACTCAGAGCCACTGTTTAAGAGCTAAGCCAACTCTCCTGTACCCCTACAATATACTTTTTAAGCCAAATATTTAATCATGGCTGCATAATGCTAGCAAAATTGAAATTAAATTGAATAAGTCTTATTTTTCACCTAAGTGATTCAATCTGTTTTTATATGTCAATGAATAAACAATAGATTTGCTTTTATGAATAAAAATAATCTTTATTTAGTAGTCATGTTTCTTGCTTTTTAAAGATTTGAGGAATTTTGCTTAATGAATAGTATTGAAATTTTTACAATTTTTAATGTAAAAAGGAACTACCAAGTACCTAATGTTTTTTAAAATTATTTTTTGTGTTTTTTAACATATACATTTATATTATTACACATGAATAAGATAAATTACATACAGCAGGAAGAACCATGAAGCAATCATGAATTATATGAATGTAACATCTTTTATGTTCAAATATTTTGTTACCTCTTTAGAAGTTAGAATTATATATATATATACAGATATACAGATACATAGAGTATATATAAAATGTGTGTATGTTTGTACAATAAAGTGTTTCAGTTTATGTATGTTTTTACTGTATATATTTGTCAATTTTTATTTCATGAATGTAGGTAGGTAAGTGCTAAGCAATAGAATCCAATGCATACCAAAACGGTTACATCAATGGTTCTGCACTGCAAAAGAAACACTCATTATTTACAAACCATACATTAACCTCAAATTAGAAGATAAAATAATATATAAAATATACAAACAACTCTAATTTCTAAATAACAAGGAATCATTTATTCCCATTGTAAGTGGACAAAGGCCCCCAATAGTCACTTCTTTAAACTGATAACAATGCCCAACAGAATATGAAAAGGAACCAAACAAAACTATGAATCTAAACAAAACACTGTCAACCTCTGCCATATGTAATCACTAAATTTACATTCATACCAACAGTGTATAAATGACCCTTTTAAGCATGATCTCTCCTCCAGTTAGCTTTTTCCTCTCAATAATAAAAGGTATTGAGTGCTAGAGAGAACCTGCAGAAAAGAATATTAATGCACAATTGCAATGCCTGTAATTAATACAGCAATTTTAGAAATTTTTTGGATATTCCTGAATATTTAAAATATGACTATCACATCTTTGAAGTACTCAAACCAGAATGTATACTCACAGGTTTTAAATCAGTGTATGAAAGATATCATTGCATCCCCATGTTCATCACAACATTAGACACCATAGATTCAAGATGTAAGAACAGCCAGAACTAAATGAGTGGTATGTTAAATTAAAAAAAGAAGAAGATACACTGAAGTCTATAAAAAAGCAGGAAAATTTGCCTTTTGTGTAATGAAGGAAGATGGCATTATTGTAAGTGAAATAAATTAAACAGAGAAATAAATACTGAATGATTTAATTTTTGTACTAAATAGGACATCTAGTGTACATAATGAAACTGTGTTTTGCATTTTGAACTATCTAAACTACTGCATTCCCAAGAAATAAATATTTGAAATCATGATGTTAACTTGACTGATTTTATAATTATATAATGGATACAGTTATCATATTGTACACTACACAAATATACAAATATTTGTAAATTAAGAGTAAAATTTAAAAATGCAAAATACATATTTCCACATAGCAAGTTTTTCTTTGTTTTTCAATGGAAATACACTAGTTTAAAATTTACATATTTTCTATATGTAATTTTGTGCATATGTAAGCCAGCACGTTTATTATAAATTTAGTGTTTTACCCTTGATTACATTCCATACTGTGAAATACATAATCGCTGCACTATTCAAATAATTAGATTTTCTTTTCAACAATAAGCATAGTTAGTCATGGCAGAACATATAAATATATATACACATATATGTAGGATTATTTTTATATGTAGCGCCATTTAATATGCATAAAAATACTTGTTAGAGACATTTTGCATGTTAGATGAAACCAAGACTTTGACTAAAACTTTACATAATTTTTTGAATGTAGATGTAGGAATCTCTAATTCATATCTGCATTATTTTGCTATTCAAAACACCAGATGGGACTACAATCCAATAAAAAATAAGTAAAATAAATTTTACAAATATGAATATACTAATGAAAATATTTTAAATGTAAGTTTAAAAATAGTAAGATACGTTGGAAATAGGAAACTTATATTGGGCATGAAGTGTGGAATGAAGTTTATATAACTTGGCATCAGGACAGGATTTTGAAAATGATGAGATTTCTGTGTGCAAGCACACCAGGAGAGGGCTTCATGCCGTGCTGCTGAGCCAGATGAAGGAAGGGTACCAGCATAAATTTCCTCCTGATGTGCCTGTTTACATTTCTGGAAATCTCTGAGGCATTACATCTGTATGGAAGAGAAAAGAAACTTTAGAACTTAAAAATAAGAGGAAAAAATGTTTTATATATGTATGAAAGTGTATGAACTAATATGAACTGATTTATAATTTCAAAAGTATGATCCTTCTCTCTTATTATGTAGCATTTGTAAGTATGAGCGAGTGACTGGCAAGTTTCTATATATTACTTTACAGCTAAATGGTCTCAAGTGATTCACCCTGAAATAACAAAGTGAACTTTTTCTTACTTCTCACAAGAAATACTATTGATTACAACGATATTCACTTTTACATATTAAAATCTACAAGTTTTAGTAGTCTAGTAATTATTTATTAAGGATCACACTTTTTTTTTTTTACAAAGGGTAATGTGAATTTAAGAGTATTTCAGATCATTTAAGGCCTTAATACCCATATTTTTAGTAATGAATGCTATTCCACTCTGGCTGTGGCTCAGTATATTAACCCATTTGCTTTCTGAAAGACATCTTTGTTGCTCTCCACTTCCTTCCAGCAGCTGTAAATAAAAATTTACTAACATGGCATATATTTTTAAATTAAAGCATGGGAGAATGGAGAAATAGAAGGATCCAGAGGGTCCTAGAAACCTATAAGAATAACATTATAATGGGTAGATCTGGGCCCAGGGGTCCTGCTCAAACTATGGTACCAGTCAAGGAAAATACATACAGTAAACTTCTAACTCCTACCCAGATCTAGCCAATGGACAGAACATTCTCCACAGGTGAATCGATAGTGGGGTCTGACTTTCACACAAATTCTGGTGCCCCATATTTGACCATGTCCCCTGGATGGGGAGGCCTGGTGGCACTCAGAGGAAGGATAGCAGGTTACCAAGAACAGTCTTGATACCTTATGAGCACATACAGGGGGAGGAGGACTCTCTCAGCCACAGTCATAGGGGAGAGGAGTAAGGGGAAAATGGGAGGGAGGGAGGAATGGGAGGATACAAGGGATGGAATAACATTTTAGATGTAATATGAATAAATTAATAAAATATATTTTAAAAATTCCCTGAGAAAAATAAAAGCAAACATGATTTCTGCAGAACATGACCAAAGTATATTTAGGTAAAGAAATAAACGAGAAAATGTATGCCAAAAGGCATAGATCTTGCCATTCTGCACACATGCAGAATGGGTTTCTTTGTTAGCTATTAAACCACATTAAATAGTTTACCAACACTTTGCCAAGAATGGGTTGTTTTCAAAATTAAGCTAGGCAGTTCCACTAGTTTGCCATGAAAATTTACATCAACACTGAAATTTGAAAAGCTAAGTGGGACAAGGAAGCAGGCATTCCAGAGAAAGATCCTAACCTGCTCTCCGGATGGAGAAAACTGAATATTTAGGAGAATTGTAATAGATTCATGAAGTCCAAGAGCAAGTAACACCAAATGACTACCAAACTTTAAACAAAAACATGTGTTTTAATTAATTAATTTTTAGTATTAAAATATATGTCTTATTGTGTTTACTTTTTTCTTATGCATATCTAATTGAATATTTATCAATCATTTGTACTTCATCATTTGAGAAATGTCTATTCAGTTCAACACTGTAAAGCTATGTGATTGTTCAATATTCTCTTTCAATTTACATTTTCCACTGAGTTTTAATTTTTTAGAAAGTGGTGAGATGTTTCAAGTGGTTTTATTGCATGAGTGATATGATCACACAAGTTCTTTTCTCTACTTTGTTGATAGATCGAATTTAATTTATTTAATTTGCTTTATTTTAATTTTATCTATATGTATGCTTTACCTGTGTGTATGTATTTGCACTGCAAGTGTCATGTCTACCTGGCACCAGAGGAGGTGAGAAGAACATGCTAGATGCTTTAGAACAGGCTTCCAGATGGTTATGAGCCACCAGTGTGCTGGGAACTGAAGCCTGTCCCTCTACAAATAAAGTTCTTGTAACCTCTGAGCCATCCTTCCAGCTCCCACAGCATGGATTTAACAGCTTGATTTATGGCATCAATTCCATCATAAACACTTGAAATTCCTTCAAGATTCTTATGCTGTACAGCAAGCAACATTTCTATGTTGAATTTCTTTTAGTAATATTTTGTTGAAGGATATTGATATATATGTTATTAAACATACTGGGTTGTAAATTTTTTTTTTTTTTTAAATTTTTTTTTTTTATTAATTTATTCTTGTTACATCTCAATGTTTATCCCATCCCTTGTATCCTCCCATTCCTCCCCCCCCCCACATTTTCCCATTATTCCCCTCCCCTATGACTGTTCCTGAGGGGGATTACGTCCCCCTATATATTCTCATAGGGTATCAAGTCTCTTCTTGGCTACTTGCTGTCCTTCCTCTGAGTGCCACCAGGTCTCCCCCTCCAGGGGACATGGTCAAATGTGAGGCACCAGAGTATGTGAGAAAGTCGTATCACACTCTCCACTCAACTGTGGAGAATATTCTGACCATTGGCTAGATCTGGGAAGGGGTTTAAAGTTTACCTCCTGTATTGTCCTTGGCTGGTGCCTTAGTTTGAGCGGGACCCCTGGGCCCAAATCTGCCTATCATATTGTTCTACTTGTAGATTTCTAGGACCCTCTGGATCCTTTTATTTTGCTGTTCTCCCATGCGTCTCTCATTTAGAGTCCCAATAGGATGCCTTCCCCTCTGTCCCAGTTTCCTGGTAAGTGAAGGCTTTCGTGGGACATGCCCCTTGGGCTAGTATGCAGATATAAGTGAGTATATACCATTTGATTCTTTCTGCTTCTGGGTTAACTCACTCATTATGATCATTTCTAGCTCAATCCATTTATCCACAAATTTCGGGAATTCCTTGTTTTTAATAGCTGAGTAGTATTCCATAGTGTATATGTACCACAGTTTCTTTATCCACTCTTCTACTGAGGGACACTTGGGCTGTTTCCATGTTCTGGCTATTATGAATAAGGCTGCTATGAACATGGTTGAGCAAATTTTCTTGTTGTGTGCTGGAGCATCTTCTGGGTATATTCCAAGGAGTGGAATAGCTGGGTCTTGAGGAAGCCCTATTCCCATTTTTCTGAGATAGCACCAGATAGATTTCCAAAGTGGCTGTCACTTAGATTTTCTTTCCTTTTCTTCTTTTTCTTTCTTCTTCTTCTTCTTCTTCTTCTTCTTCTTCTTCTTCTTCTTCTTCTTCTTCTTCTTCTTCTTCTTCTTCCTCTTCTTCTTTTTCTCTCTCTCTCTCTCTCTCTCTCTCTCTCTCTCTCTCTCTCTCTCTCTCTCTCTCTCTCTCTCTCTCCCTCTTTAATATATTATATCCAGGAGGCCATGCTTTCCCCTTCCTCCACTTCTCCCAGGACCTCTCTATCTCCCTGTCCTCCAGATCTACTCCTCAAACATTTTTCTCCCAGGAAAAGAGCAGGATTTCCAGGAATAACATCCAAATTCAGCATATCAGGTTACAACAATACTAGGCACAAACTCTTATATCAAGCCTAGACAAAGCAACTCAGTAGGAAGGAAAGGGTTCCAAGCCAGGCAAAATAGTCAGAGACATCACTCATCACCACTCTTCCTGTTAGCAGTCCCGCAGCAACACCTAGCTACTCAAGCATAAGGCATATGCAGATGACCTAGAGCCACCACATGCAGGCTTTATGGTTGTTGCTTTAGTCGATATGAGTATGAATCTTGCTTAGGTGATTCCGTGGGTTGTAAGCTCTTTGTCCCTCAAAAAAGCGTCTTAGATTTTCTTATTAAAGCATGTTGGATTCAGGAAAATAGTTATAACATATTCCCTTTCATTTCATCATTAGGAATAAATTGCAAAGTTGGTATAGATCTTTTCTCTAATGCTTTGTTTCTAAGTTAATTAATACAGATTGTTCAAATTATGATTCTTTTTATTTAATTTTTTATCAAATATAAATTTTAACATTATTTAACTTATTAACAATATTAAATTTTATGTATAAATTTCTCATACTATTCTTTCATTTCCTTTCTTTATTTTTTGTGTCTGTAGTAATGTTGTTTTTCTTCTGCTATCTGTAACTTGAGTCTTTTCTCACTTTTTCCTTATTCAACCCTTGTAGAAGTCTATCCATTCACTTTTATGAGGAATTTTAAAGAACATTTTCAGAGTTATAAAAATACTTAAATTATGAATATATGAAGTTTACAATTATTTTGTGGTGCCTATTTTTTTTTATTTTTTTATTAATTTATTCTTGTTACATCTCAATGTTTATCCCATCCCTTGTATCCTCCCATTCCTCCCCCCCCCCATTTTCCCATTATTCCCCTCCCCTATGACTGTTCCTGAGGGGGATCACCTCCCCCTATATATTCTCATAGGGTATCAAGTCTCTTCTTGGCTACCTGTCTACTAAGAGTTCAACAAAATGATAGATGAAAACAAATAGTGAAAACCAGATATCAGTTACATTATAAGCCTATTTTTATTTAAAGCTTATAATGTAACTGATATCTGGTTTTCACTATTTGTTTTCATCTATCATTTTGTTGAACTCTTAGTAGATATATTTTAATATTATATGAGAAGTCGAAGTCTGAGAATGCAATGATTTCTTACCCAGCCAAAGTAATCAAAGAAAGTTGGAAATCACTCAGATATGTAGACACATATAAGTTTTCCTAAAGAAAATCATCAAATATTGGCATGCTTGAATTAAAGCAATCAGAGATATCTAATTCCATTATTAAATTGTTTCCATTATACACATGTATATTCAAGTAATTAAATATACTGATTCATTAAACACATAATAATCTGATGTTAGTTCAAGCCTTATTAAACTATAAGCCAGTCACTTGCTTTAAAGTTAAAAACCAATTACTTTTAATAATCCATTGAGACAAGACCTAATCAGATAATCACAAAAGATACTTGAAGATATAGTTCTTAATTTTTTACTAGCACATTATCCAAGCTCCCAATCACAGTAGGCTTAGGAATGCACGCTGAAAATTGATACATACATAATAATACAAACTAATAAGTACAAGTACAATGCGAACTATGAAATCATGTTACATAATTTTATAGGATTGTAACAGAAATAACATGTTCAAAATAAAATTACTTGTTTCAAAGGAAGTTTGCCCTATAAAATTATGCTAGTATTGAATTCCAGAAAATTAAGCCATGTGAGAAGAACATCTCCAAGCAGACACTTTGTGGATGGAAGAAATTAGAATGTGAAAGAGATTTTAATATACCAGTGAACTCCAAGAAGAAAGCTCAGCAGATAAATAACAAAAGGGAAAACTTGCATACAAAATATGACTATTTGGGGTTTCCTAAATAATATTATTTTGGGAGTGAGATATTTTTATATTCAAAGTAAATGCAAACAAAATTTTCCCTCCACAGTATCAAACTTGATTACTCATTAATCTACAATTATAGAGAAAAAGGTGATAAGCAAACATGGATATCTTGAAATATAATACAGACTTGTAGGTTCCTCTGATTTCTTTTTTTTTAACATTAGACACAATAGTCTCCCTTACTCTCACAGACATAGTCTCTGAGTTAAAGTGATGACTCTCTTTATTAACCAAGAACACATAGAATTTGAAAGATCTTAATCTTGTGCAGGGAATACAGCACTTAAATCCTATAATGATTTTTAGGACCTGCACTTTAGGAGGATGACAAGCACCCCATTTTCAGAAGGCCTGAGTTGTAAGTTAAAAATCTGTGTGACTGTTCTTTCTTAACTTTGATCATTTCAATTTTAAAAGTCTTTGTTTCACTCACTGGTTATTGAAAACATTCCCAAACCAAACCAGTGTAGGGAATGCCAACAAGATGAGCTGTCTAATTAGGCAAAAGGTGAGTACTGATTCCCTGACACTGTTCATCAAGCTGTAGTGAGGCATTCTTCTTAAGAAAGAAGAATTAAAAATGTTGTTATCAACTGAAGTAGTATGTTTCCTGGAAATCTTTCCTGCCTCATCCTAAGTCCCTAGCATCAGATTCCTGTTTTATTAATTATACCTGATTTTTTATATTCTTTATTCTTTTTTACTATGTCTTATATCAGAATTATGAGCCTAACATATTCTTAGATTACCTATCACTGTTTCTAAAAGTGAAAATATTTTATGTCAAATCTCAGTCAATATGAAGCTAAACTAACAACTAATAGTGTACAGGGGCTTGAGTTGGAAAGGTATCATTGACACTGAACTTGCACTTTTTAGTTAATTTAGGAGTTGGAGAAACTTCACATTGAAAATAGTACATACAAGGTATTGTTATATGTGGAATGAATTAATTATACAATGAAGAGACATAATTCCTAGTTTAAGATCTTGAAATTTACAATCACAACATTTCTTGAGGTTTCTCCTATTTTCAAAAACTAGAAAGTTGTAATATACTTTTCATGTATTAAACTAAACAGCACTGTAAAAACCAAACCAAATAGCATGGCCCTGTACAGTGCTTTATGTGCCATGCTATCTTTGTTCACTTTCTTAAATGCAGAATATCTCAAATTGTACAGGGAACATGTGTCCTTTGTAAGAGAATCTGAACAAATTCAACCCAGTTGATGATTCAGTAGTGCAAAGCAGGGAAGCTCTTGTATCCAGGGAAACCAGTCTGGGTTGCCAGGACCCGAAGATAAGACAAGAGGAGTCCTACTGTCTTGATCGTGAGGAAGCAATCTGCCATCCTTCCCTGGTACTTGGTATTTCTTTTTGTCTGTGGTACTTCCTGACTAATCTGGAAACACACCTGTGTCCCTAACATGTCTGTTATCCACTGCCTCACCATTTGTTCTATCAATGCCCCCATAGAGATGATGGTTACAGTCAAGTGCAAACTTTTTCAGATCTGTGCGGGTATCTGCAGCCCCACATGCAAGCAAGGGGAGAACAGCAGGGACTGCAGCTTTCCTTTGTGCATCACAGTGAGAAATGTCTATGATCTTCATTTAGCAGCTGCTTTCTTAGAGTCACTGAGCCAGAAACTACTGGCCTGTGTTCAGCATAGTAACAAAATTTGAGTTGTAGAGTCAGGCTTACTGGTTGTAAGCCAGATTTTGCCCTTTATACCATGTCAGATGTTAGTGAATGCTTTGATACACTAAGATCCTATGTTCCTTTCAGGAATGATTGTGTATATTGAATTTAAATTGTACATATATTAAATATATTAATTAAAATGATGTATCTGACAGATTTGGTAATGTGGGCCTTTAATCTCTGCACTAGAAAAGAAAAAGTAAGCTGATTTCCAAGAGGTAAGACCAGCACAGTTGACAAAGTTCTAGGCTGCCAGGGCCACATAATGAAAGCTTTACTAAAAAATGCTGTTTATCTACTTATTTGTGTACATAAATAAAATTAGAACTATTTGTATCTGTGGTGTATCTTTTATCCTTTTATTACGTCAATGAAGACTAAAGAGCTAAGCACATTGGATGATGTGGTATAACATACATTGTATTTTCTTGAATATATGGAAAACTCTGGTTAAAACTGTGTCTCTAGCTGGGCAAATTGAGAAAGAAAATGAAAAGGGAGGTCCACAAGAGACATCGGAGACTCCTAATATGGTCATGGGTGATGCACTCAGACTAAGTCTTATATGTGTGCCTTGGCTTGAGGGAGAGAAAACAATGCTCAGCCTTACCCATATTTAATATATTCTATCAATTTTCTGAATTAGATTCTTGGATATTTCACTTAGTGTCTTTTCTTAGAATAGAAGAATACAAAAACTTTAATAACATTACGCACTCATTATTCCATTTGCTGTGGTTACATGATTGATGCTAAAGTGGGTCTCTACAGGAGCAAAGTAATCCTGACAAGTTTAATTTCTTAACAGAAGCGGAACTCTTCTGAAATAAAAGCATCAAGTGAGAAATGAGCCATTAGTTTACATTGTCTTAAGAAACATCCAAAAGAAAATATGACACTTAAAGTATCAGTTAATATTAACTAATCACAATTAAGAGGGAAAGTATGTTCAAACATGGAAATCTCAAACTTGTAGTTTAAATCACATCCCAAGACTAGCAGAAGGGGGACAGTTCTCTCCCTCTTTTGGTTCCAGCCACAGATTACATAGGCTGGTGAATCCCAACTCTCTAACTATTTACAAGCAATCATGTATTGGACACCTGAATGCAAGTAGAGCCTCACCCCAAAACCCCTCCCTATTTCTCAAGGTTTATATAGTACTTATTCACCATGGAAGAAGTACACACAAGCTATTTCATTAATAAAGGAATAACATCTATTTCACTGAATATCACATAAAATTTGCAGTTTCATCTTCAGAGAAAATATTCTCCCCTGGCACTTAGAGCAGGACTGGAATCTTCTTGACCACGCCTACCCTGGTTCCAGAACATACGTTATTCTTCTTGGGTAAGTGTCTGGTGTTCTCTGGGAACCCCAGAAACAATATCAGAACCATACCAACCCACCCATAAAACCTTTGAACCAAAAGTTGTCTTGCCTACAAGTAGTGTAGGGAGAAAGATGGAGCAGAGATTGAGGGAATGGCAAAAGCCAATGACTGGCCCAACTTGAGACCACTCCATTGGAAAGAGCCAACTCTTGACACCATTAATGATACTCTTCTCTGCTTGCAGACAGAAGCCTAGCATAACTGTCTTCTGAGAGGCTTCATCCAACATCTTATGAAAACAAATGCAGAACCCACATTCAAACAGTAGACTAAGATCAGGGAGGCTTGTAGAATAGTGAAAGGATGGATTGAAGGAACCAGAGGTATCAAGGACCCAACAGGAAGACCTACAGAGCAAGCTGGCCTGGGTCCATGGGGCTCTCAGAGACTAAACCACCAACAAAAGGGTAAACATGGCCTGTACCTCGACACTCTGCAGATATGGAGCATATGTGCAGCTTGGTCATCATGTGGGTTCACTATGGAGCAGCAGGTGTCCCTGATTCTGTTGTCTGCCTTTGGATCTCTTTCCCCTATCTGAATTGCCTTGTCTGGCCTCAGTGGGAGAGGATGCACATAGTCCTGGTGAGGCTTCATGTTCCGGGCAGAGTTGGTACTCATGGGAGTTCTTCCAGATCACATAGAAGAATGGGATGGAAAAGGAGGAAGAGGGCATGAGGTGGGACTGGCAGGAGCAGAGAAAGAGGGATACAATTAGGCTATAAAGTGATTTAATAAATAAAGACATGGAAAAATATTCCTAGTTTTAATAGCAGTGAGTCTTTCTCAATATTTTAAAATAAAGACTTTTACTTTTTATCAAAATAGCTAATCATGTATACATTTATTGTGTACAGAGTGACAATTTAAAACACGTAAAAAAGGCAATGATCTGTTCAGTCATTGCTATCATTTATATTTTGTCTGTTGTCTCTAATAACTATTTAACATATTCTATAAGTTATAATGAGACAAATATACTAAAATGCATCCCTCTATTCTTGTAACCATTAATAATAATTTTTAATCCTCTCTCCCAAACACTTTACAAAAATTTGGTAGCAAGATACTATATTCTATTTCTTTTTTGACAAAAGTTTTAGTATATTAGTTCCAGAAAGAATATGTAGTTTCTATCCCTCCCTACCTAAACTTGCCTAAATACTCTAGTCCTGCAAAAGTATATTACTATTTTTATTTTTGTGACTATATCATAATATATACATACATATACGACACAATATATCATATATGCAAATGTGTTACATATGTAGTGTAAAATTTTATTCATATTCTAATGGAAACATAGTTTGATTCTGTATCTCGGTGTTTATAAACACTGCTTCAGCAAATATACACATATAAAAACTCTGACATATTAAATTCCTTTTAATATGATCTAAGTAGCATAATTTATAGAACATATGGTGTTTCTCTTTCTAGATTTTTTTATAATAACAAACTGCTTTATTAGCCACACTACTTGCAGTCTGCCCTAGCGGACATGGGTAAACATTCCAAGTTTACCAGGTGAAAAGTATTACACTTTTCCAGGGTTATTTACGTATTCCTTTTGATCGTGGTCACTTAGACAGTTTACATACTTTTGGGTATTTTCATTTTTCAAATTTTTATTGATTCATTTTGAGCTTCCTATCGTGCACCTTAGTCCCGCTCATCTCCCTGTCCCCTTGCAACCTCTCCTCCCAAATAAAAAAAAATGCTAACAAAAACAATAACAAAGCATAGAAAACATCTCATCATATTGTAGTATGTCACAGTGTGTCTCACAGTATATTCATCTGTCCACCAATCTTCACTTGCATGTTCATTAAAAGAAGGTATTGGTCTGGTTCAAGGTCTCTGGCTCCTGGGACACCATCAATATTGGATTCTTTCAAGGCAATCTCCCAGTTGTCCAATTGTTGCCCTGTGTCATGGAGATGTCTATTCAAGTCATGTATAAATTCTTAGTCATTTTACTTTTATAACGATAAATTAAGAGTTAGTTATGAACTGTGGAATTTATTATCTACCAAATCTGTAAATAACTTACAAACATATAAAACTTAAAAATATACATTGTGTTTTTAATAATTAAGTCAAAATATTTAAGGAATGTTGTCATCTAAATATAAGAACCTTTTGATCAACCAGTATACATCAGGAAGGGGATGATTTATAATTTTTAAAAAGTTGGTAGTGTCTAGGCACAGTTGAGCATTTTTTTAATCACTGCACTAGAGAGGCAGAGGCAGGCATATACCTATGTATACAGTGTATGTTCTAGCACAGGCAAGACTACCCAGAGAAACCCTGTCTCAAGAAAACAAAACAAACCAAAAGTTGGTAGTGAGTTTGTAATAAAAGGAATATGATTTCAAAACTTTATGTCCCTGATTTTTCAAATGCGATACTTTGCATTTGAGTGTATTTTTCCACTATGTTTTTAAACTAAGAAAATTAGTTTGGATAAAGTGGTTGACAATTTCTAACCCAAAATGTTCAAAAAACCCACATAATCTTTGATATTTTTCTGCAAGGAAGAAGATATTAATAGCTAAAAGTAACTTATTTTTATTCCGTATATATGCATTTGGAACTTTAATTATGTATTATTATCAGTTAAATAGTTCACTACACTTTGCTCTTATTTGATGGATAAAAATTCGGCCTTAAATAATGTGACATGAATTAAAATTCTATGTATCATCATATGTCAGTGAAATTCTCCTTATTCCTATGACTTATACCTTTCAAATTATTTACACCTATGTCATCTACATAGAATAGTAAATAGAATGAAATAAGATCATATTCCTCTAACTATAGAGTACTCCTTCTGCATCTTTAGACCTCACACAGATATCTAAGTCTACAAATGTTCTATTTACTTGATAAGTAATTTTGCACTTGCAAGTAACCCACACAGCCAGCATCTCCACTGCACTGCGCACTGAGCTGAACCTGGGACTCTGGAACCGAACTGTCTGCCGAGTTCAGTCTGGGTCCCAAGGGACCATGTGACCCAAATCCTGCCAAGAGTCCCCTCTCCCACAGCAACTCCCACCGGCCACCACACCAATCACCTCCACCGGAAGGCTCTGAGGTGCAAACCTCAGTCACCGCCACTGGTGTCGCTGGTGCCATGGTGCCGCTGGTGCCGCTGCTGCTGCTG
This sequence comes from Acomys russatus, assembly GCF_903995435.1. NCBI lineage: Eukaryota > Metazoa > Chordata > Mammalia > Rodentia > Muridae > Acomys > Acomys russatus. The sequence continues at coordinate 33,175,067 of NC_067154.1, read as the reverse complement.
CTGCTGCCTCTGCCGCTGCTGCTCCGATCTGAGAAAATCCGGTCTCCTCTCATGTGCAGGGGCACACAGGTCCTCCACACCCTGGTACCTCCAAACCATGGAGCACTCCCGCTGCCATGGTGTGGGGACCTCGGTGTTCCTGGCTCAGAAATCTGTGCAATTCCCTGAATTGTTCACTGCAACCTCCAAACATGGTCCACACTGCTCGCTGCCATCTTGGATCCTCTAAAACTGACATTTTAAACATAAAAATAAACTAAAATATTTTGTTTATACCATGAGGATAGTATAATGATAGTTTATTTTCTACTTTTTTCTTTGTTGTGTTTTATAACTGAAAAATAATTTATTATGGCTCACATTTAAATGTGTCTTCCTACTAGAATACATAAAAGAGAATTTTCTACAATTGTCACATACTAGGGAACCTCCCTTTTCGTGGAGCCTGGCTTTGGTCTTCTAAATACTAAATCAGACTATTGCATCAAAAGTAAAATGTAAGGAGGATTGCTGTGAGTTCGAGGCCAGCCGGTCTACAAAGTGAGTCCAGGACAGCCAAGACTAACACAGAGAGACCTTGTCTCAAAAAACCAAAAAAACAAAACAAAACAAAAAAGTAAAATGTATTTATCTATAAAATCATTACTATTCCTTAAGCTTAATAGTTATATATAATTTATATTATTATATTCTTATTTGCTTACTCATAATGCAAAGACTCAGCAGAGGTTTATTTGTCTGAGTATGGCATAATACTTTATCATATCAAATCTTGGAAACTTACACACACACACACACACACACACACACACACACACCTGTATGGACAGAAAAATACAGTGTTACTAGTAACAAACATAAAACTTATAACAACAAAATTTTATAAGTTTGCTCTCTTCACTATAATGTTAAGAAATGTAGATTAAAAAATCCTACCTATGAATAGAAAAGTTCTACTTCCACAATGATAATTGGACCAAAGAGAAAAGATAGTCCACCCTGATATCCCAGGAAAAGCTGCAAACACATAAAGTAAAACTTTGCTAAGCGGAAAACCCTTAAGCATGTGAATTAGTCATGCTGAGAGTCACATAACAAATGTCAAGAACTCAGTATGTAGCTATCTCAAGTCAGCTCCTGTAAGACTGGAGATATGGGGTTATTATGAGGCAAATAATACAGAGATTAAGACTAGCTCTATTGAGTACTAAATCTATCATACAACAAAATCATTTAGTAGGTGAATCGCCAGCATTTATTAAAACACCTCAAATAATGAGAACTAAAACACATTATAATCTTTTTACATCATAGTGAAGATATGTATCAGATGTCAGATTAATTAGGGGTAGATTTGGGTTGATAGATACATACAAGAGAATACATAGAAACACAGATGATAGGTGGCAGACAGATAGATGGTAGCAATTATCATAGAGATTATTCAGTTAAAGTGATTCATTATGCTAAAGATTAATGCCTCTAAATCATTTTAATTATAGCAATAGTAATTAAAATTTGTATAGAAACATAAAAAATATCAAAAAGATGATGAAATAGGGAGCTTACTAGAGACTTTTCATCTCACACATATACTGAGTCAATAACAATATACTGCCCAATTGTTTATCCAAGATAATTTTAATCCAATCTCAAAGAATCTTAAACTCTAAGCAATTGGGAATTATTTTACATCAAAACTAATAAAACACTCTGTGACATTCTCATGTGCTCCTTATTCTAACTAGCTTAGTCATCACATGATCACTGTCAGTATTTCTTGATCTTAGGATCTTCCTCGCAATTGAAATAGAAGAGTGGAATACAAGTGTAATAATGTGTCTACGATCCCACTGCTCATAAGAAAAGATGGGAGAGAAGACATTAGCAAGAGCCAACACAAGAAGTTACCCTCTGATTTTCACACCCAGTCTAAAACTAGTGTGCTTTGTGGACACACACACACACACACACACACACACACACACACACACAGAGTGAGAGAGAGAGACAGAGAGAGAGAGAGAGAGAGGAAGAGGAGAGAGAGAGAGAGAGAGAGAGAGAGAGAGAGAGAGAGAGAGAGAGAGAGAGAGAGAGAGAGAGAGAGGGGAGAGAGAGAGACAGAGACAGAGACAGAGAGGAAAATGGTGGAAAAACACAGAGAGAGAAAGAGTGAGGGAGAAGAAACAGAGAAACAATGAGAGATTTATCAAATAAACAAAAGGAAATAGAACACAATCTATTTTATGTATAATCCAATGAGAAGCCATAGATTTCTGATACTTGTGGGAAGCATAATTTATAAGCCTTATTTAATGTTTGAGTTATGATAAGAAACTCTTAAGTCAACAACTTTTTAGTAAATGAGAAAGTTGCTGTTTTGGAAAGTATTTAGGGAAGTAGAAAGTCTCAGTGGAAATTAATTAATAAACATTCTACTTAAAGTGTACTGTGAGTAATTGACTTAAAAGAATTTGGGAATAATTCACAAACAATAGTAATAAGCTCTCTAAAATTGGAAAATTAAGTAGCATGAAACACAGAGGATATGTGAAAGAAAGGTGTATAAAAATAACTGGGAAAATGGGCACTATTCTTTTGGGCTCACAAGTAAAATATTTCTAAACACTATAATTAAGAAAAACTTTAAAATGTTTATCAAAACTACTATAAAATCTCTATGCAATTATAATTTATAATAAAATAAATTTTATTCTTAAGCCACAGAGAGAATTGTGCATTCTCCACAAAAGTATTAATTTGCTTTTATTTAACGCTCAGTTGTTTGAAAATTTCCATGCTGGATTAGATGGACATTTTTAATTGATATAGAAAATTGCTTAAAGCATAAGATAAGGAATAGATAATACTTTTGTATACTTCCTTGTCAGCAATACATCATTATGACACATTTAATAAAATAAAATGACTGTAAAATAAAATTAATCTTTGTATTACAAAATTGAATGCCTTATATAAATCATTTTTACATATTTATCAAGTGCTTATAAGTAAATAAATATTTTAAAATAGAAAATAATAGAATAAATGAGGACAGTAAACATTTTATGTTTCACAGGTATCCCACCTATAGATTGGTTTCTATTTTGCATGACTGATAATTAGTTTCTGAACCAAGTAGGTCCTTCAATAACTATAGCTGTTAAAACTCAGGTACAGGGCCTTCGTTTGGTCTCAAAGTGTAAAGTAGCTGAAGACAGTAAACCACAGTTTGAAACCTAAAATCAATATAAATCCAAGTAGAGGAAATCTTCTCCATAAGCTTGTTCTTTGCCTCCATATACACACAGTGGCAATATGTACCTGCACATACTAACAGCCCCCATAATAATAATAAAGCTTCAAAAACACCGTCTTATGTTTCCTTGAAACATCTTCATTGAAAATAAAAAGATTCCTGACTTTCCAATTACTGACATTAGAGATTTGAGCTTTAAACAGATGTTATACTGTGTGACTTTGGTGAACATTCATCCAGGCATTCATTGAAGGGCCAAACTGCCATTGTTGCAGTATGACCAGTTTGACAGTGGCCTGCAGGGAACACTATATGTGCACCGCATCAAGCTTGCTGTCAGCACTGAAAGTTATTACCTGTTTCCCAGTGAGTGAACATTTAAATGCTTTCAATCTGTATGCACATTAATGGTGATATTTTCCCTGGATACTTCCAAGCTAGCCATAGACTACCCTAAGAATGGTAGATACATAGCAATTTACATAGATAGTATAATTTTAATTCAAATTATACATCAATAATAACAAGAAAAAAAGCTTAAAAGGAGCATGGTGAGTACTCATCTATTCAAAACATCCCAAACTAATTATAATAGCTCTACATCTTTTGTTAAACAGTTATAGAAAATTCAAATTAGAGCAAAAAGCAATCCCTCATTATACCATGTTATTAATTGTGAAAGTTTTCTACTTAATAACTTTATACTAACTAGTATTTCTCTTACTCAGGGACATTATTTAACCTTTGTCAGAGAAAGATGGTTTTGTACAAAGTTCATTTTTATTGTTTTTGAGAAAAGGTAGCCTAGGCTGGCATGGAAACCATTATGTAGTGTATAGTCTATGGCTGTCCTTAAACTCCAGGTAATCTTTCTTCCTCAAGCTTCCAAGTACCTCGATTCCTGGATAAAACACTGTGCCTGTGAAAATTTGTGGTGACAGCTGTAAATGTAATTGATACTCAAACCCTATGGTTCAAAACAACTGGTTTTATAATTTACAAATCGTTGGCAACGGATTACCATATGACTCACAAAGTAACTTCTGGAGCCCTAATAGTCTGGATTAGAAGTTAGACTTACTATGTATAATGCAACTTTAAGAAGAAACTTATCCATGTAGTAGTTAGTACTGGGCATAATTATTAGAGTGATGCTTAATACGCATATTATATAACTATAGATGATGGATTTAAACTAAAAAATGCCTTACAAATTTTGTATGTATTATGAGGTTTATTTTCAATAAATTTGTCACCTTCTCATAAATGTTGCTTCTTAAATTTCTTTTTTTTATTTATTTTCTCTTAAATATGAATAAAGTCACATTTATTACAAGTATTTATATTTATTTCACAGTAAGAAGAAAATATGATAGCAATTACATGGCTTTTATACTAACTGTAGAATTTCAGAGTTTTTCTGGTAAATATAAATTAATAAGTAGGTTTTTTTTTGGATAAGTAGTTATAAAAGTCAAAGAAACCATGATTCCTAATAATCTGGTACAAGACTGGACCTAAAATATTTCTCCCTGATCCACCAATTGGACCCACCAATTCTTCTTGATTCTTCTTGAAAGGTGATTCTATACATCTTTTTAAAAACAGGAATGCTCTTTCACTGTGGACCTTTGTCTTTAACAACAATCTGTGAAGAAGAGTGACCTACAGGGAAGTTCTTGTAGAGAGATGCAGCCAGGCAACAAGGACTTGAACTCAATATAAGTGAGGCTGCCAAAAAATAGATTTTCTACCTATTTTTCACTGCTCCATTTATCATGGGACAGAGATATGAAGAGCAACTTACATCACAGTTTTGAAAATTGCAGATTACTGAATGCAACAAATATTGTAGAGGACCAGAATCAATCCTCTTGTTTTACAGCAGCAGATAAACAGAATGAAAATGTAAATTGCCATTTCTTGTTCTCTACTATTAACAGTTTGTATAAAATAATATCTGCCCTGCAACTTGCACTGTAATTTTATCTTGGTCAATTAAGCATTTAATTTGTTCAGTTCTATCTCTCTATAACTACTTATATAAGGATTTATTTTTATGTAATAACGGTCTATTTTTTTCCAAATGTACAGTTGGCTGAACTGTTCAGGCATATTCTCTAGCAAATGGAACATTCCTACTCTTTTTGTTACTTATAATAGTTACTCGGACTCTGTGATTTGAAACCAGCTTGATATTTGCCTTAATAAGTAGCTCCTATGGGGCTGTAGTGACCAAAGCACCATGAAGATTCAGTTGCACAGAGTTCACAGCTCACAGTAGGGAAGCCATCTTATGAAGGGTAAAGTTTGAGTTTGTCATATTTATCTTTGTCAAACAGGACTATGTTGTTGATTTTGTGTCTAACTTTATATTTGGACAACTTCTTTTTGGCTTTTTCTCTCATACTTAGTTTTTGTGTCTATTAGCCAACCCTTCTATCAGTTTTCTTGTTATTGCATTTGGATGGCATGGAGAAGCTCAGAAAGAAGGGTAAAGCACCTAAGCCTATTTAAGATGTCACGCAAAAGGCTTTTTTTGTATTTCTGTTGTGTGAAAAAAAAGCAGATCTTTTCACAGACATATCAAACAGGCAAAGATAGCATGCATGGGATGAACTTAGGCTGTCTGCACATATGTAACGGTTGTGCATCTAGGTGTTCATGTGGGACTCCTAAAACAGGAGCAAGGGCTGTCACTGAATATATTGCCTTCCTTTGTGTCACTTTCCTCTAACTGGGCTCCTTTGTCTAGCCTCATAGAGGAAGAAAATTCCTTGTCTTACTACAACCTGATATGCCAAGGCTGGATGATATCCATGGGACACCTTCCTTTTCTAAGGAGAAAAGACTGTGTGGTGGGGGACTGTGGGGGAGGGGAAGAAGTAGAAAGGGAAGATAGAGGGGAAGCTGTAATCTGAATGTTAATGAATGAATGAATTAATAAATTAATTTTACTTTTTTGCAATCAGGCCTTTTATTTTCCAGTCATCCAACAGTTTTGGACCTAGGGCTTTCTTCCCTTCTTATGCAGCAAGCAACTGCCCTTCTCCAGAGAAAGCAAGGAATCTGCCCCCAGTTTCTTCCTCTTCAACCTTTTTTATCAGTAAATTTGAATGTCTGATGAAAGTGATCTTACCAAGCTTAAATTCATAATTAGGAATCCCTCTTTTAATGTCTCCAGGCTTGATTAGGGAGGGACTGGGCTTGACCCCTTTCTTCTTTCCATCCAGTCTATTACCAAATCCAAACAAGGCATGGGAACCCACCTCTCCAGCATAGCAACTGTGGTCAGCTCTCCTTCTATGGACTCCTCATGCTGCACTGGTCTTTCTGGGTCTTTGTAGCCCGAGGTAGCATCAAAATCCACATTCATGTCACTTTCACTAATGGATACAGCCTTGAATGGTTTGGTCTCCATCACTTGCAGCTCATAGATCTTCTCATTGTAGTTGATATCAATCACATCTCCAGTGGTCAGAAAGGCAAATCTTCTCAATACTGCTTTAGGGTTGGTGATATCCAGAAAGTAAGGGCTCTGAGGCTGGAACTTAGAGTAGGTAGTCACCCGAAAGTTGACACTTTTCACCAAAAACAGGCCCCCTTTTTCTAACAGCAAATCCGGCATCATCCACAGGGGAGGTAAAAGATGCCTTCAGAAGCAACAAATTCCAGTGTACTACAGTATGTCATGTGGTCTGAATTCTTATTGGTCAATTTAAACAGCATAAGATAGGTGATGTTGAGCTGGCTGAGTTGATGTAGGGCTGAAGGTGGCATGATTATCTTCACTTCTTTTTCCACATATGACCTGTCATTAGGGCCTGCTAACAGGGACATAGAGAAGCAGCAGTACTGTGTGGAGAAACAGTTCTGGAAGACCCTGGAAATCAGGTGGCCAAACATGTTGAAAGATAACATGACTGATAGCGCTTGGTGATGCTGCTTCTCTTCCTGAATCTTACAATAGAAACCCAGAGCTCCCTCTTCACAGCTGAGGCCAACACTCTCTAAATTTTTGAGAGGAGAGAGAGAGAGAGAGAGAGAGAGAGAGAGAGAGAGAGAGAGAGAGAGAGAGAGAGAGAGAGAGAGGCAAAGCCAGATAAAGCATTTGATCTCTGTGAGATATTTTGGATATCTCAGTAAGATGAAGAGCTTACTCTTATACATCAAATAATAGTTATTTCTACTTATAATTAGTATATTATTTTAGTTATGCTTTTAATAGAGTTCTAAGAGCAAAGAGGTCTTGGTAAATAATGATGATAGATTGATTAATTCTACAGATATCCTACATAATTAGTACTTACAACTTACAGAATATAAGGCAGATATACTTTTGAACATGCAGTTACAAAGTCAAAAAAAGTATTATTTCTTGGTCAATAAATGTAACTGAAAACAGAGAATAATATTAAGCATTCTACTTGGAATCTTGATCTTTTAAATAATTTTAGCATTACAAGTGAAAACAAAGAAGATAACTGTCTTTCCTATCAACTGTGAGCAGATGAAAAGTACATTCATTGTGTTCCCAATTGAAGATGAATTAAGTTTCATTTTCCACTTCCTTCTTTACTACATGATTCAATCTGTAATTGTAACTTACAGGAAATAGAAAAATAGTACACTTGTTATTGTTATCTACATTTCAATCAGTATACTTTTGTGGTGTCTCCATTGTTCCTGGTTCTCCCAAAAAGGAAAATCTTTGATGATGGTAAGAGCTACACTTAGCCTTGGATACAAGACTAAATTATTATACTATAGTTGGATGTGATGCTGGTTTATCAAAGATACAGAAGTACGTTTTTTTTTTTTTTTATGATCCATGACTTCTTATCTGTAAGTACTTGGCTAGGTTTACAGTACTTTAACTTCTGGGCATCATCCAAGGGCAACAGTGATAGGATAAATTGTTTTTGGGAATTCCTTGACTAACCTCTGAAAAGAAGTTTGTCAGGATCTATAGCTTTGAGAGCACATTATCATTCCAACAAGTATAAATTCATTTAAATATACATTATTTGTAGATTACATTTAATTTTACAAAAGCATAATTTTCTGATTACTCATAGCGTTTTCAACCATCTGTGCTGTTATTTGTTGCTCCTCCCTCTCCTTCTGTATTGCCCTCCCTAATAAAGCTTTCCTGTTTTCCCCTCTCTCCCTTTACATCATTTATGTCTTGATATTGTCTTATAGAACTCTACCTCTTCCTCCATGTCCCTATTTACTTTCTTAGCTTTTATAGTTAGTTCATGTAGTATATGTTTGATTGGCACCTCCACCTTGATCCTCCTCACATACATTTTCCAAACTCCATTCCTCCCTCTTTCTTTCCAACTCCACCAGCTTGGAATATTTCCAGCCAAAGAAAAGCCCAGGCCTGCATTCCTGACAGCTGTCACTACCTCCTCCTCTGCAGTCACCAGTCACCCAAATCCTCACCCAGGTGACTATTCTTCACCACAAGCCCAGCTTATGACAGACCTGTCATTTCCCTTTAACTATGATCCGTGAAACATCTTCTCAGTTACAGCATGTGTGCAAGTTCTTTGGTATTGTCTCATAAAACTGGTGAACTCACCCAAGATACATTCCCAAATAAACCTGATTTTTATACTTTTAATTCAGGCTGAATTGACTTATTTCGTCAGTGGAGACAAATCATTATCTTGGTGCCCTAGCCGGGGATAAGTTGAGCCTCTAGCCTGGTGGGCCAAGCTGTTTTTGCCACTTGGGCCCCGCTCTGGTCCATCTATCTTTCTCTCTACATTATGCCATTGACTTTTGATATGGTGAGTAATATTTCCCCAGCAGCCTAAGAAGTACTGGGTACTTCTTCTGGGATTAGGACCCTCTGGGCTCCATGCCAAGGTATGGTCACGCAACAGCAAGTCAGTTCTGGAACAGAGATGGTCTTTGTTCCTCTATTGGGGTGCCTTAGAAATTTGGAGATATCCTACCCAAGCCTACCTCCCACCCCCATTGTTTGACCACAGGCTACTGGGTGGGACAGCCCTCCATCAACTTCTGTCTCGGTCACTGACTGGTAAAATAGGTACTGCAAGTTCTGAACCAGATCCTCAGTTGTTCCTGGGGTACCTGTTATGAAATTTATCCAAGTAAGGATTGTCTCAGATTCTACTGGGTTCTATGGCCTGGCCTCAGTTCAATCTAACTAGCCAGTTAATTGGCCACCAGAGGATACTCTAGACTTTAGCAATATGTAAATTTGGGGGGGGTATATGGCCTGAACTCCCTTATGTCCACATATTTTTGTGGAACTGCAATCCAACCCCTCCTTCTGTAGCCAATGATAAACACCCCAGGTCTTATTGACCATGGTTATAGCGCCCCCAAATGCAATTATATCCAGGGACTTAGACTCCTCTTCTCCCTTTCCGCCACAGGCTCCAGATAATAATCAACTTCCTCTCTTTTTTCTATCTTCTCCCAATCCTCTCTCCTCTTCTATGATTACTTTTCTCCATTTCCCTTCTAAGACTACACAAACTACACCCTGGTCCCCATCTGTGCACTAGCTTACCACCACTGGATTCTCCTCTATGTTATCACTCACAGGGTCTCTGAAGATCTCTTCTTTCTTCTGCCTCTTGCGGGTGGTATCAGAAGCTGAGGAGGTTGCTAGACTTCATGTCCCTTTCTCCTTCCTGGACCTCTGCCAGATGGAAAAGCATTTAGTCAGACTCCTTTTTGGTTCAACCAGCTGTCTATATTAAGGCATTCCAATACCTTTTCCAGGCCTTTGAGCTAACATGATGTGACCTTTATGTCATCCAGTCTTCCATTCTCACTCCTGAAGAACATTGATGAGTTCAGGCAGCCCCAGGGCAGTATGCATATTGGACCCACCTAATGGACGTACAGTCCTATTGGTGACACAGTGGTGCCAGCTATAGACCTCAACTGTGATTACCCGATGGCCATGTTCCACTGCCTCCTTCAGGCTATAGAATTGGTCTTAAATGAGGTTTTTACTTTGGTCAGCTCTGTGAAATTATGCTGCAGGCTGAGAAAAATCAGCCCATTTTTCTAAATTGCCTACAAAAGATCATGATTTAATATACGTGCTTTGACCTAGTCTTCTCAGTGTGAGACATGGTCCTTGTTACATTTTATTTCTCAGTCATTTCTATATATTTGGGGGTGAAGAGGGAATTAAATGGCTGAGGATGATTCTGCAAGCACCACACAAGAGTTGGTGAAACCAACTTTTAAGGCCTTTGACACCTGAGAGAAGATGGTTGAACATTCCCAACAGGCTCAGCTAAAGTAGGAGACCATGCTACAAGACCCAAGCCTCGGCACCTGCCCTGAGGTCAATGGTATTCTCACTGATGAAACAAGGAATGTCCCCCAGACACTATTCTCCTAGGGTGCAGCCAAAGTCACCTCCACAAAGGGCCCGTTTCAAATGTAAAAAGAAAGACCATTGGTCCCTTAGTTTCCCCAATCTTTGTCAACCAACCAGCCATCTGGCTGAGGCCCTTCCCTAACACTGTCCCAATAAAACACTACATCACCCCTAAACTATCTTGACTTTCTTCACCTAAAGCTCAGATGTGCTTTCCCTCTCTCATTTCCTTGGGCATTTGTCTCAGCCCAGGGTATAAGACCCTCATCTCTGACTGACTTCAAGCCTTGTGGGACTTACATCCCTTGACCACTGAAGATCAGATTTTTTAATTTGGGGCCCCTAATAGAATTCTTATGTCACCAGATACCTAACATTGCTATTATTGTCACGCCATGTACCAGGCATCCAGATACATGAATAGGGCTCCTCACCCACCCAGTCCTCACTTCTCTTTACTGCAGGATGCTCTATTAGCAGCCCCGACCCTGGATCTTCCAAACTTCAACCACACACACTTACCATGTCTTTAAAGACAAGAGGATGAGAATGACCACAGGTATCTTAGTTCAACTTCTTGGGACCTCCAAATGGGCCTTAGCATTTTTGTCCAAACTGCTAGATCCCTGAATATGCATGACAGCCATGTTTAAGAGAACTCACAATGTTACATACAGCCTATCAAGTTATATTTCACCATTGTTCTTCTAAGTCATTCTGTATTTCCCTCCTCAGGTCCAAGCCTTTCTCTACTGTTTCTAAAAGAAACTAAACTCCAAATACCTTGACATCCAGTCCTTCCTCCCTGTCCCTCTGATACTACCTTGCAGACTTACCCAGAGTCTGTGGAAGCTCTATGCTCACCCTGGCCTCATCTCCTTCACCAACCCCTGTCAGACTGTCAACTCATTCTCTTTGTAGATGGAAGTTCTGATCTGAACACAGATCTGAAACAGTTGTGGCAATCCATCTGCCAGTAGGGATCTCTTCACAAAAAAGCATATTTCATTTCCTTAACTAGGGTTCTCTAAATATCCAAGAGCTAACAGGCTAACATCTATACTGACTCTCTAAATATGCCTTTTTTTAATAGCCCATTCTGAGTCAATCCTTTGGAAGGAAAGGGATTTTCTCACTACCATGAGTACTCCAATTGTCAATGACCTTCTTTTAGCCAAACTTCTGGAGGCTTCCCAACTCTGAACAGAGGTAGCCATAATCCACTTCCAGGAGCAGCTGACCTGCTCAGACCCCAGTGGCCTGGGGTAATGCCAGGGCTGACACAGTGGCTGGGGGCTGGCCTCCAGCTCCACCAGGTCTATGGAACATAGCCGCTTTCTGGTACCTTTCTATCAGTCAAAATACCAAGAAGAAAAGAGATATAAGCCTCAATAATGGGGTCACACAGATAATAAAATAGATGGCTCCATTTGCATAACCACCTTACTTTTCCACAGACCCAGGTGCTCTCTATCATCTCTGATATCCATCAAACTCTGTACATTAGCTCTGAGGGTCTATTCCACTTTCTAGAGCCTTTATTTGGTACCACTAACCTCTGGACCTACATTTTTTCAGGTCCATTCTGGTTATTAGACGTGTGCAAAGGCCAGCCCTTAGGAGGCTTTCCAGTTACACCAGCTCATGCACTCGCTTGGATGACAACAACCAGGTGAGTACTGACAGATTGATTTCACCCACATGCCCATTCATAAAAAGCTCCTAGTTGACACCTCTACAGGGAGAATCAAGATATTGCCCTCCTCCTGGAAAAGGGTAGACATGTGGATCAGCTGCTCCTTAAATGTATCATTCCTCAATTTGGCATACAGCAGATCATCCACACGGACAACAGTCCAACCTGCAGGTCATTGATATCTTGTCTGAGGTTCTCAACATCTTCTGGAAACTCCACATCTCCTACTGACCACAATCCCAAGCAATGGTTGAGAAGTCCCATAGGCTCATCAAACAGAAATTCACCAAGATCTCTCTTGGTCTCAGGTTATATCGGTTTTCCTTCTGTCCTCTTTCTTTTACCCACATTCAAGCCACACCATCCTTTCCCATGTGTCTACATCCATTTGAACTTGTATGTGTGCAGCAGCAATTCCTTCACAGCCACCATCCCCTGGCCCAGCCCCTTCTGTTACCTGGCTACCTTCTCTATCTTTCCATCCTTCAGTTCATTCTCCATTCATTAGCTGACAGCTACCTACTTGGTCCTACACCACTGGGCCTGACTGCTCTTGAGATTTCCCAAAGATTTGTTCCATTAGGTAATAAACTAATGAAAAAAAGATGACCTTTGCCAGGAGACTTTCAAAGCCTTACAATAATGACTTCTGCTATATATCTCTGAAACATTCTTTTGGTATCAATAATTATAAGGATAAGTAAGGATAAGACAAGTGATTCTATTATATCACAGAATCAGGTATACTTTATAGATGCATGAAATCTAAATGTTACATGCTCAACTTTACAATAACATGTTGGGTTTTGCTCTAATGACCTAAAGTTTATCTTGAAACTACTTTTTTTTTTAAATCATGCAAGTTATTTCATTTAAACTTTATAAAGATAAAAGTTCTGTAAGCATTTATGGAAACTAGTCTTGAATGTTCATTGATATATTTAAATATTTAGAAATCAAATTTCATTGTAGTTGAGCCTCCTGTGCTGATGGATTACAAGTGAATGCCTCCTGACGATTTTGATATTTTATCCTTTTTCAAACTAGTGATAGGTGTTACAAAATCATGATTCAGGGCAGTGGTGCCATTCATGACTCCACACATCCATGAGGAAAACAGAAAATAATGTGGTAGATTACACTAAACATCACAAAATGCCTAAAACAGCCATAACATTCCTATATCATGACTTGGCAATATATAGGTTACTCAAGCTTCATACTAATACAATACCTTTGGGTACCTATAAAAATGAGATTATATGTAATACAAGTATTTTACTTTGATTCTTCAATATTTATATTACCAGGACAAAATTTCACTGAAGATGAAAGGTATAAATATATTGAAAATGTAAGAAAACTCATGATATATTTAATTTTGAAATCTAAAAATTGTATTATTGAAAGTTCAAAACTTTTTATCATTTAAGCATTTCCTTTCCCTTTCTCTGATAAACACAATCTACTGTATTTTGTATATTGACTAAGAAAGTTACCACATAGTTACTTTTACTTTTCAGAATATTGTTAACTTTTCTAACATATATTTAAGTACAATACTATCGTCCTACAAACTTAACCAAATTGTACTTGCGGTATATAAACCTAGAAAGCAACAACTCAAAAAACAATTGAATATTGAATTTATAAAGCCTAAGAGTAGTTAAAAATGTTTTTCCTTGTTCATCTTATTAAAAATGGTTTCTACACAAGATTTTTACCTACTAAATTTCAGAAATATGAATAGAATTATGACATAACTGAGATCAGTTTGCTGTGAGAAAAATGTGTGACACACAATTTTAGGAAAATAGCTTAAAGAACATAAAAAATTATCTTCTATAATCAAGGCATTATATTTTAGGTGTTGAATTGAAAGGGAAAAGAAGTGAATTATATTTCAAACCAGTAAAACTTTACAAGACTATAAATTATTTGGCTTTTTAAAATCAGTTTTCTGCAATACAAGACTAGAAGAGTTAATGAAAAGAATGCCATAGAAGGTGTTAAATATTTAGACAAAGTTACATTAACTGCTCAAACAGGAATGGATATATAGCTCAGTGCTAGTGAATTTTGAATTCATAAGGCTGGAGTTCAATTGCTAGTATCAAACCAAAACATCAATAATGAAATAATAACATAAATATGTTTGTTTACTATATATGTTCCTCGAATCTTGACATAAAAATAATGGCACAAATTATACCTTTAAAAACCAGACAGAGCACACATTGTATATCTTCCTAAAATGGCTTGCTAACTTCTATGTTTCCAGTTTTAGGGGCTTACATAAATTTGATGCGAGTTAATGCAATCCCATTGTCACTTGATAATTTTGCATCAAAAACCTTGAAACTTTGGATACTTAACTCAAATACTAACATTGATTATTGTGTAAAAAGAAAAGAAAATTGCTGACCTGCTCCCAGATACCACAGTGTATTTATCTTCTCCCAACATAACAGATTCAGTGTAGACTGTTGATGTCCCATATGTTTCTTTGGGAGCTTCAGTATTCTCAATAAGTAAGTTTTTATGTGGTATTTATAAACTCTATTTAAAGATTGAAGATAATTTATGAATACATTCTATGTTTTCTTTAAGAAATCAATTTGTGTATAAGCCTAGGACTTTCTGTTATTACAGGCCCCTCAATAACACCCCAGTGACTTTTATGTCTCAGGAATTTCATGTTCCTAGAGGTTGTATATATATAAATTATAACCTTTATATTAATGTAAATTTTAAATTTGAAGAAAAACTAAAATTAAAAAAATTGTAGTATTACATTCATATATATCTCTTTAAAAACTACCACTTTCCAACTCTTCTCAACATTTTTTTTCTAGAGTTGGAATCAAGCACCTACCTTCCAGAAAGCAGACAAACACTACCTCCCTAAGCTCTACCTCCTACACTATGAGGTACACACTTATGAAAGGGTCAACTCTAGTTTATAACTGCTTTAAGGATCTCAAGCACATGGGGAAGGAAAGCATATGCACTTTGAACAAAGAAAAAGCAACACGCGAAAAAAAAAAAAAAAAAACCTGGAATGCTAAAAGTTAAGCATTTGTAAAACAAAATTTCTTGTTCGATTTTGAAGGTCTTGACTTTGTTCTGCTTTTAAAGCACATGTGATAGCCATCAGTGAGTGAAAAAATACATGCATGTTTTTGTTTCAGACTATGTGCCCTTGAACAATGTGTGATAAAGCAAGATGTCATGGTAACACTTTAGTAAAGGGATGAACTGACAGAGGGTAAGGAGAGCACACATGTGCTTGACAGTGCTCTGTGAACATTTTTCATGAAAGTAACAGTATAATAAGCCTTCTATTTGGTAGAAATACAGAACAAGAAACTGATTTGATGCTGTACAAAATGTTCACTGGTTTTAGAATCATTGTCTAGATCTCAATTATATTCAGTGATGAAAATGAATTTGACTATTATTTTAACTGACGTTAAAAAAAAAAAAAAAAAAAAAAAGAGAAGAACTGAAAAAGCAGCATCTTCCCCTAGCTCATATGGACAGTGAAATGGGAAAATGAATGGCTAGAATTTACAGCCTCTTACTTGTAACACTCTCTGACTGCTACAAGGACAGGGCAGTAATCAGCTTGTCAGAGGTGTGCAGCAGAAAATACCAACAACTAATCCCTTCCATTGAAGAGAAAGATGTTTTAGAAACCAGGAAGCTTTATTCACATTTAAAAGTCAGGATTGTATAAATTTAAAGTAAGTTTTTTAGAAAATCCCAATGTAAGAAGGCACTTCAAGTGATTAATGCTTCATTTCCATAAGCGAACACCATGTCAAAAAAAATGTAGCTGAATATATTGTGTCAAAGTGGAAGGTCAGAGTTGATAAGATGGAGAATTCTTGCAGATAAATACTGTTAATATTGATCATGAAATGTGCCGTATGCTTTTGTGCTTGGGACACATTTGAAAAAAGTAACAAAATATAATCTTCATAGCCTTTGCATGTACTGCCCCTTTCAAAATTTCAGAGATAATATTAGAATGAGTTTATTTTATGAAGCATCTGTATAAAGCTATAATAAACTCTTCAGATGGTCCTTTATCACCATTAATTCCCCGTTGGCCACCTTGTTATTATGTTTCACCCACAGAGTACAGATTGTTTAAATTTGAACTTGGAAGTAGTAATTCCTTGTGCTCCCCACTCAGTACAATTGCTAAATAGTGTAAGTTTAATAAATAAATGAAAGTGTTTATGTCACTACTTCCTTCATTTGTAGATGGAATAATGTGCCACACTCATCAAATAATTTAAAAACTTTATCCAATTTTAACATATAAGTTGATATATTAATTTTGGTGAATATTGAAATAATTATCTAGTATTTTACTCAATATGAGCATCACATTTTAAATTAGGAAATTGGCTTCTTATATGCTGAGATTTTGATAAGACACATAAAACACACCTGATAACTCCCTGCATGGCATATCAATAGTCACAGAAAACTATGGTGTGAAATAGCATTTTGCATGAATCCCACTGATTTTAAACTCATTTCTCCAAACTTTCAGAACTCAGCAGTTCAGTATCCTCATAATTTTGGGGTAATCTGTTTTTACACTCTATTTTTTCATAAGTTTTAACAATACTTTATGAAGAAATTGCTTTCCATTGTGGTCTTAGCGTACTACCTTTGCTAAGTAATGTGTACAGAATTTGGTGATGGGTACTCTAATGCAAAATGCCCTGTTTTTAAAATACAGTTCAATAAATGTTTCCTACTGTCATTGTAGGAAAATATGTAGACTATAGCATTTTTAACACATTGTTGTTCCAAGCAACTTGACCAGGATTAAAGTCACCTTCCAGCATTACAATACTTTCACGAACAGGAATTCAATGCAGATTGCCTTTTAAAATATATTAATTTATTCTGTAGCATCTTCAGGGTTACATATAACATACTCTCATCACATTCATTCCATATTCTCTGTTATCGCATACTCTGCTACCATCAGTCCCAACCTTCTATCCCACAAAAGTCCCGATCCCACTTTCATGTCTTTTTGTTTTGTTTCTGTCTTTGCTTTGTGACCTGCTGAGTTTGACAAGAATTGCATTGGTAGACATCGATAGGTAGCTATCCACTGGAGCACAAGGATATCACTAGTGACTACAGCACTGAAGGTAATGTCTTCTGCTTTTTTTCATTCACAACTCTCATTTTTTGGTTTCGATTATTTCAAACAAAACCCTCTCTTGCATCTTTAATCCTTTCATGGGACTCAAGACTGAACAGAATATTAATCAGGAGAAGTCACTGTTATAATCAAACTTATAACACAACACTTGTATGAGTTTACACATGGTTATATAAGCTTATACAAAATATCAAGTATCTAATTACATTAATTTACAGCTGCTTGACACAGAAGTTTTACTTTAAATTTAATTTATAATTTATGAAACATAAGAAAACAAATTATGGTGACAAGGCTCCTATTTTGTGCCCAATGACTACTTTATCCTTAGTCCAATCCAAATGCCTCAAGCCTGTTTTGAAGATCCTAATTTGGGTAAGAGGAAATTTCATTTCCTACTGTCTCAGTTCATATGCCAGGGGAGTATTAGTTAATTCAACATTTGAATTTGTTCTTTTTTTTTTCTCCCAGGATAAATATGTCTCTAAAGTATTTACAGTATTTATACCATTTGAGTATGACAGTCAGATTGCCACAACTTGATTCTAAGATCCCTCAAAGAGGTTAAAAACAGGGTACACAAAAAATGTCTAGCAGTTCTCTTTTCTAAATTTAAATCTAAAGCTTGACTATTTTTACATCTTGGTTTGCAGGGCAAAAAGCACTTTTATTCTATATATAATCAACATTCCTAAAATTCTAATAGTGCACAATGGAGCTATGGATAGTTGATGGATGGTCAGGTTTCTTTTTTTTTTTTTTTTAATGTTTTGCCTATTTGTACTTTGGTCATGTTTTAATGGATATCTTCATACATGGGAGTATATTCATATCACAAATTCTAATCCATGGCTCTTATTGAAGGAGGTATAATGAATATTTTAACATAAAGTAGGTAGGATGATCAAATTAGTGTGTGAAAAAATATTGCGAGCAAGTTATTTATAAGGCCTTTTTTAGAGCCACGTTATAATATAAAGAATAAGTGCACTGTACCTCTGTTTTTTTCCCCTTAATTTAGTTCTTGAAATTTACAAGTGTTTGTAACAAGTGTTTGCTACATCTGAATAAGTGATTGTCATACTTATATAGATGTAAGTTATTTATTATTTCTAAAAATTTTTCGTTAATTTATTCTTGTTACATCTCAATGGTTATCCCATCCCTTGTGTCTTCCCATTCTTCCCTCCCTCCCGTTGTCCCCTAATTCCCCTCCCCTATGACTGTTCCTGAGGGGGATTACCTCCCCCTGTATATGCTCATAGGGTATCAAGTCTCTTCTTGGTAACCTGCTGTCTTTCCTCTGAGTGCCACCAGGTCTCCCCCTCCAGGGGACATGGTCAAATGTGAGGCACCAGAGTTCATGTGAAAGTCATACCCCACTCTCCACTCACCGTCTTCCATAGATACATTTAATGAAGGAAGAGATTTTTGTATTCCACTCAGATAAAAATATTCCCCACTAAACATTTTTCTAATATCAATAGTTAGTACAAAATAAGATAAAGAAGGTGAAATTTTTATACATTGTTCATGGTAGAAACAAACCAAGTGATCATAGGGAGTAATTTAGTCTAAAACAGTTCTATAATGAGAATGCTAATTTTCTATAAATAATTATCATATATATGAGTTCTCCATGATTACAGATATGTTCCTCCTCACAACATAAAAGAATTAAAATTGTTAAAAAAGAATTACAAAATATTAGTAGAATTATTTAAAATAGTCGCTTTCAATGCTAATTTTACTCACATATTCAGAATTTAACATTGACAATAGGTGTGTCTCCTTGGATGACAGAAAGGAATATCTAGAGTTTAAAAAAGAATTAATTGGTGGTGGTATTAGAAAAATATCTTCTGCTATGGAAGAATAGACCCAACATTAAAAGATACTAGTTTAAAGTCTATTTCATTATATTTAGGTAAAAATCTCAAGTTAAAGAATTTAGAAATTCACTCAGATTTATTATTATTAATTATTTATTGTAGCCTGCTATCCTTCCTCTGAGTGCCACCTACAAAGAAGAGACTTGATACCCTATGAGCATATACAGGGGGCGGAAGTCCCCCTCAGTCACAGTCATAGGGGAAATGGGAGGGAGGGAAGAATGGGAGGGTACAAGAGAGGGGATAACCATTGAGATGTAATATGAATAAATTAATAAAATAAAATTTAAAAAAGCAAGGAATTCCCAAAACTTATGGATAAATGGATTGAACTAGAAATTATCATAATGAGTGAGTTAACCCAGAAGCAGAAAGAGTCAAATGTTATATACTCACTTATATCTGGACACTAGCCCAAGGGATATGTCCCATGAAAGTCTTCACCTACCAGGAGAGTGGGACAGAGGGGAGGACATCCTATTAAGACTCTAGGTGAGAGAAGCATTGGAGAATGGGGAAATAGAATGATCTAGAGGGTCCCAGAAACCTACAAGAAGAACATTATGATGGGCAGATCCGTGCTCAGGGGTCCTGCTCGAACTATAGCACCAGCCAAGGACAATACAGGCAGTAAACTTCAAACCCCTACACAGATCTAGCCAATGGACAGGACATTCTCCACAGTTGAGTGGAGAGTGGGGTCTGACTTTCACACGAACTCTGGTGCCCCATATTTGACCACATCCCCTGGATGGGAAGACCTGGTGGCACTCAGAGGAAGGATAACAGGTTACCAAGAAGAGACTTGATACCCTATGAGCATATAAAGGAGGAGGAAGTCCCACTCAGTCACAGGGATAGGGGAGGGGAGTAATGGAAAAATGGGAGGGAGGGAGGAATGGGAGGATATAAGGGATGGGATAACAATTGAGATGTAATATTAATAAATTAATAAATATATTTTTAAAATTATTTATTGTAAAGGGATGGGACAACAATTTAGATGTTGTATGAATAAATTAATAAAATATATTTTTAAAAGTATGTATTGTAGTTTATGTGATGAAAGACCAGAAGGGCTTTAGAGATTTTATCATCCATAGCACAAAATTGCTCATGATACCTCAGGACATTGGTCTCCACTGTATGCTTTTTAACACAGCTAGTTCGTGGCCTGCCAAGTTCTACTTCACATTCTAATACAGTAAGTATAATCAATTGTTAAATTTTATATATTTGAAGTAAGCATCATTTTTTAACTAAATAAAAAGCTTTATAAATTTTCAGCAAGCATGATATCATCTATAGAAATTCAAGCAATAATTATATTACAGTAATGTGAGATTAAATATAAAGTGTGTAAAATACGCCAATTTATAGAGAAAATTGACCTTGCCTACATTGAGGCTTCACACATGAATAGTACATGTGAAACTATAAACTCAAGTGCCCTTTAGGAACCAAGACAAATTTGTTAAGTCATGTAATGGAAGGACAAAATAATCTGTGCAAAGATTTATCCAGAGACATTTATTTACCAAAGTTCTTATACATTCTGAATGTCATAAAAACACATAATCATAACGAAGTGTCAAAGAAAAAAAAGGAAATACTGTCTTAGGTATAGAAACCTCAAATGTAATGTTCATATGTTGAAACATGAGGAAGTACTTTCAACTATTCTCAAGAAGCAGCTAGCAATGAAAGCAGTGTTGATGTGGAATGCCGATAATTTGAAATGAATTACAGTGTGCTTAAAACTATCACTCAGGATCTCCATGCGACCTGCTTGGACAACATCTAAACGAAATGTAACCCAGCTTCAATCTACTAGCATCCTTGTCTGGTTAAAAAAGGAAAATGCCAGGTCAGACATCATACCCTCTATAACTAGGAGTCTTCACTAGGGTCACGCGCATAGATTCCAGGAAGTTTCCACTGCGCTACTATTTCTCCACACAACTGCACTAATGACCTCCAGTTCCAGCTGCCTTACCCCAGACATTCCTGTCCTTCTATCACCTGCTCATCTGATCCTCCTATATCCTCACCATCCCAGAGTTCAGATGAGGCTAGCATATAGGGTCACTTATCAAAATCAAACATTAAAGACACTTTTGCCAAGGGCAGCATCCACACAGCTCACCGAAAGATGAGTGGTTGAGCCGGTGGGTACATGGAGTCTTCACACATACATTCTGGTTTCCTTGGTGGGGTAAGATACTCTATAGTCTATCAAAAGAGGAACATCAATCACAGAGACACAAAACCCAGCACCTACAATCTGACCTGCCTGCAAGACGTACTGGGACAATGGCAACACAGAATTTATGGGAGTGGCTGCACCAATGTCTGGTTTAACTCGAGACCCATGACACAAGAATAAGCCCCTGCTCTACACTGCCTGCCTGGGTGTCAAGGAACCTCAGTCTGGATGGCCCAGAGTCCTCTGAGAGAACAAGAAAATCAGTATAATTCCTAATGACATTTTGCTATAGTTCATAGATTGGTGCCTTGTGCAGTCGTCATCAAAGAAGCTTCATCCAGTAACAGATGGGAGCAAGTAAGAAAGACAAAGCTTGACATTATGGAGAGAGAGAGAGAGAGAGAGAGAGAGAGAGAGAGAGAGAGAGAGAGAGAGAGAGAGAGAGAGAGAGAGACTAAATTGCCGCTCCCCATTGGGTCCCTCCACTTGGATATTTGGAAACCTCACAATAGAGGGAAGGAAAAATTAAAGGAATGAGAAGGGATGAAGGACATCAGGAAGATATAGCCCACCAAACAAACTATGCAAGGTCCATATGGCTCAGAGACTGAATCTACACAAGCACAAGAGTTGCTGGGGTCTGCACAGATCCAGTGCATATATGTTACGGCTGTTCTCTTGGTGTTTTGTGGAACTGCTAACGGTAAAACCAGGTGTGTTTCTGACTCTTTTGCCTGCTCTTGGGATGCTTCCTCCTACTGGGTTGCATTTCTAGCCACAATATGAGGGCTTTTGCCTTATCTTATTGTATCTTATTCTGCCTATTGTCTATTAGAGCCCTGCTTTCTTTCTGAAGGAAAATGGAAGTGAGTCTAGGGTAGAGGGGAGATAGAGAGTATCAGGGAGGGGTGGAATGACAGAAAACTGTGGTCAGAATATATTGTTTGAGAGAAGATACTATTTTCAATTTTTAAAAAACTGTTAGTTTAATTCGGTATATTTATGATATAAATTTGACATAATTTGGTTACATATATACCATGATAACTAAAACAACAAATAAAATGTTATCTGGTATCTAATTCAGAATGATTTTTCCAACAAAATAATTTCAGTTACATTGCATTGGTTCTTATAATGCATATGAATATTGTCTAACAATGATTTGTACAGATATGTCATAAAACAATTGTGGTCGGTTTACAAGATGAGTTTAGCTTAAAATAAAAAAGACAGCAAACTGCAAATTTCCTCTGCTACTACATGTGAGAAGAACCGAGGACACTTTGTCAAGAACAACGAAAGGTTTGAGATTCTATCAGACTTACAAGCTAATACCTTTAGCTTGTCATGTCTCTTAGATGTGAGCAGGAGTTTCAAAACTCCGGTGTCAGAGATAAAAGGGAGCTTATTAGTCACACTAGTAGCTTTTTTTAAAAATTAATTTATTCTTGTTACATCTCAATGTTTATCCCATCCCTTGTATCCTCCCATTCCTCCCCCCCCATTTTCCCATTATTCCCCTCCCCTATGACTGTTCTTGAGGGGGATTACGTCTAGTAGCTTTAACTAGACCTTCAGCACTTATGCACTTTGTTATAGACAGTTCTCAAAGTTTGATGTGTGATGTATAATGGTTCCTGCATATGGCTGGCTGTGCAACACAGAAGAAACTCAAGCCTATAAACCTGCAACCTTTTAATATAAAAAAACCTTGATTCATTGTGCCATGATAATAAAAAAAAGATATTTATTGGCCTGGAAACAAATGAACCGAATGTATTCTTTGTTCAAAGAGAATATTCTGCCTTCTAACATTGTTAATTCTTAAAATATCCATACATGATTATCTGATAAGAAAGAACTTTGCACATTTCTTCGTAAATTTGAGACTCATATAAAACAATCACAACTAACAAAATTATTGAGTGTTTCAGATTTTCTAAATTTCTCTTATGAGAATTTGAATTGATCTGGCTCATATACAATGGTTAATTTTAAACTTTTTATTGATAAATTTTTAGTTTCCAATGGTAGGCACTTGAAACTTAAATTTCTTGTCTAATTGATACTTTGCACACAATTAATTTTTGGCAAATTTTATGTGTTTGTGTATCCATATAAATTTTTATTAATTGAAAAACACTCCTCAGTTTCACTTAGAATTTCTTTTCATTAAAAGTAGTTTTCAAATAATGTATAAATAATCAGAAATTCATATTTGAGGGGCAAAGCTGGTTAGAATTTTATCAATTTTATTTTTTTTATTAATTAATTCTTGTTACATCTCAATGTTTATCCCATCCCTTGTATCCTCCCATTCTTCCCCCCTCCCAATTTCCCATTATTCCCCTCCCCTATGACTGTTCCTGAGGGGGATTACCTCCCCCTGTATATGCTTCTTGGCAACCTGCTGTCCTTCCTCTGAGTGCCACCAGGTCTCCCCCTCCAGGGGACATGGTCAAATGTGAGGCACCAGAGTACGTGAGAAAGTCATATCCCACTCTCCACTCAACCGTGGAGAATGTTCTGACCATTGGCTAGATCTGGGTAGGGGTTTAAAGTTTACTGCCTGTATTGTCCTTGGCTGGTGCCTTAGTTTGAGCGGGACCCCTGGGCCCAAATCTGCCTATCATAATGTTCTACTTGTAGGTTTCTAGGACCCTCTGGATCCTTCTACTTTGCTATTCTCCCATGCTTATCTCATTTAGAGTCCCAATAGGATGTCCTCCCCTCTGTCCCAGTTTCCTGGTAAGTGAAGGCTTTCGTGGGGACATGCCCCTTGGGCTAGTATGCAGATATAAGTGAGTATATACCATTTGAGTCTTTCTGCTTCTGGGTTAACTCACTCATTATGATCCTTTCTAGCTCAATCCATTTATCCACAAATTCCGGGAATTCCTTGCTGTACCCTGTGTGCATTTTGGGTCCAGAATCCCTAGCTGAGCTCGGCAGACGGTTCAGGCCCTGAGAATCTAGCTGAGTTCGGCCCGTGGTTCGGGCCCAGTGTTCCTGGCTGGACTTGGCAGGGGACACAGAGTGCTGTGGATACCTTGCCTGACCCAACGCTCATTCAGAACCCAGAACGATTGCAGGACCCACAGCACAGGGGAGCTGAAGATCACTGGCTGTGAGAGTCCAAAAACAGGGCTAACCTCCTAACATCCACACCAGTGAAGCATTAGAATTTTATTAATTTTAACATCATAAATCTAAATTGAAAAAAAAACTAGTACATGATGTAACCAAAGAAAAGTGGATTATGTTACTGAGTTTTAGAAGGTAAGCTACAAGTGAATATATCATGTTAATTTATTTTATTTTAAATTCTAATATTAATTATTATAATAGCAGTGAAAATATGTACCTAATGAGTTAGAAGATCCTTATATAACTGACAAGAATATGTGCATGTGGCTATAAGTGAATACTTGTGTTGTGTGCATGTGGTATGCATGTGTGCCACATGTATACAGCGGACACATGCAGAAATCTCAGCAAATTCGGAATCATCTTTTGCCTTTGTCATTCTCTGTATTATTGCCTTGACATTGAGGCTCTTGTAAACCCAAAAACTTGTGGCTTCCCCTTTGCCAGCTAGCAATTGAATTCTAAGATCCACTTGCTTCTGCTCCCCAATGCTGACATTTCAGAAACATTTACCATGCCTGGTTTTTAATGTACATGCTAGAGAACTGTGTTTTGCTTACATACAGCCCAGATGTTCATATAGTCTGAACTATTTCCCCAGATATAACTAGCATGTGTCTGATGTGATAATATATAGTGAGAAATTAATATAGTTTCTTTCTGTCATAAAGATTTATGATTTCATGAATGTAAATCAAATAATGATTCATGATATTACATTTTCTCTAAGACTTGTCTTTACCAGTTGAAAGTTTTTTGTTTGAATATTTGGCCTGCCATTGTTTGTTTGAGACAGCTTCTCACCTAGTCAAGACTGACCTTTTACTTTACTATGAAATCTATATGTGCCATGAACACTAGATATTCCTGCTCTTGCCTTCCATGTGTAGGGATTAGAAGTATGAGCTACCATGCCAGGATCAACTTATGTTTTAGTTGAGTAAATATTATTATCTTAGAATAATGCCATTCATAATGGCCTATATATCTTTTCTCTAACTATAAAAATATGTTGGAGCATTTCTAACATTCACTCAGATACTGACATATAATTACTAAGAATCCAAATATTGAAAATTTTGTTTTCCATGGACTGATAATTTGAGAATGTGGCAACTGTAGGGCAATTCACTGGGAAGATTTCAGTGAGACTTTCAGAATTTCTATCACCAGAAAGCAGTACATTATTGAAAATAACACACACACACACACACACACACACACACACACACACACAGTGTAATTGCACATTTCAGTTAGTTTAGAAATTCCTTTTTCTAAATTATTTCCACATTTATCAACGATTCTCAAGAAGTAAAGTACTGGACACTAAGCCTAAACACTTGAGTTGGATCCCCAGAGCCCACATCAGGGAAGGAGAGAGCTGACTCCCACACTTTGTGCCTTGTCTGCCACCCCCATGTTGCAACACACATGCATATCAATACCTACATAGACATTGAATAAATACTTCTAAGGCAATTTGAAATTCCTATTTCAGAAGGTTATTTTTTCAGTTATAACTATTTCACTATGCCATATTTTAAAAGCATCAAGCTCCATGTCTATGCTTTTAAGCCTTATGTGCAGAAAATTTTGCTTGAAATTGCTTTAAACATGGTTCATATATCTTGTATAAGCTCTATTTGACAACTGTAGATTGAAGTGTTTTATTTCAACTACATATTTTCTCCATGTGAAAAATAAATAAATAGACAAAGCATGGCACAAATTACTCCACTAAGGAAGTTTCATTCTAAGTTAATCAGCAGCAGTAAAAAGCAGATTTTTTCCAAACCATCATAGTTTACATTATTTAGGAATCACTAAAATTAAATGTTTACTCACATTTAAAGCTCAAAATAAAAAACAATGTCAGATATTTTAGATCACTGACACTTTGACAGTTTTCAAAATTCTGTTTCATAATTAGGAACATCTTATCACATTAATGTGAAAAATAATTGAAATTTTAATTAAAATATCAACATTACTTGATGGTCTAACATTGACACGATGTGTAATTTTTTTAGCTGGTACCTCATTTTTTGAGATTAAGAGTCATCTTATTTTATTAAATAGCCCATGCTATTTATTTGCTTAGTATCAGTATATAAAAATATACCAAGTAGTCAAATATAGAATAACAAGTCAAACAATCCAATCAATAAATGATCTAATGAAACAGTTATCAAAAGAAATACAAATGGCCAATGAATACAGAACACTGTTCAAGAACACTAGACATACAGGAAATGGAAATTAAATCTACATTTAGATTCCATCTCACCTCAGTTAGAATGGAAATCAATAAAAAGTATATATGTCTCAGTTGTGTCGTCTATGCTCTATGTAAATTCTAAAACATTATGGCTATTTGGATGAGCATTCAAAATTTATAAAATATGTTAAAATTCCTGATAGGATGTTAAGGAATTCAATTCAAAAATATGCCTGGCTCTATCACACTTCTCCTTATTAGTGATGTTAATGTGTTAAGTTTTAGCTTATATCATTTTATTTAACTAGTTTCGTTGAATAGATATTTATTCTTAAGTCATTCTTTATCAGTTATCATTATGTGAGTGTATATATTCTAATAATATAGCAAGTAACCAAAAATGCTAAATTTCAAAGGAAATATACACAAAAGTGAAAGCAATTTCTGAAATAAAGATCAGTATTTTTAAAAACTTTTTATAGGTTCTTTGTGAATTCCATATCATGCATCCCAATCCCACTATCTCTCATATAATTTCTCTGCCCTTTCAACTTCCCTCTCAAAAGAAAACAAAAAATTAAAATTAAAAATTAAAATAATCCCACCGTGGATGCTGCTGTGTGTGACATAGAATAGCCTTTTGCCCAAACAGCTTTACTTGGAAATGTTCAATGCAATGGTCTGGTTTGAGGTCATTGGCTTCTGCTACACTATCAATACTGGATCCTCTCAAGGACGTGTTGTTGCCCTGTGTTAGAAAAACCATGGAGCTATAGTTCCGCAAGATCAGCCCCTTCATGTACTCCAGCAGTTCACAGACGGAAGAGGTATTAGGGTGGGCCAACTCACAGCTCTGAATCTGGGCCTGGATAGTAGCTGAGTTGGTCACTTCACCAGCGTTCCTGTGACTCTGGTACCATGGATAGCACTCTTTATTTTCCCAATGAAAGTCAGGGCCAGCTCTCCCACACTCTCTTTGGCTATCTCACCATGGCCACACCAACAGGGCCACCTTTATTGTGTGGCCAAAGCAAGGTGCTGGGCTTTTGAAGAGTAGGATCAGTTTTCCCTCCTCTTCAGGTAGTGAAGAGGTCTGGGATATGAGGACATACTATGGAGTCCTTGTTCCTGCATAGCCACTCATTTTTAGCATACATCAAAAAATAAATATTTGGGTATAGTGGAAATTTTGGTTATGTTATTTAAACATGTTTTTGTTTTGGTCCCAAGTGCAGGACAAATAGACTTTGAGAAACCCCTAGAACTGATGAACTGACGTCAGTACTGCTGAGGCCCAGATCTAGGCTTTTGAGTTAGCCCACTTCTAGAGAGAAATGCTATGGAGAAAGCTTCAAGAAGGCTGCTGCTGATTTATACTGCTATCCGCTGTCTGTTGTTGGCTGTTTATTGGTGTCTGCTCCTGCTATTATCTGGACTATTGAAATCCCAAAGAAGAAAAGAAGAAGAAGAAGCACAGCAAAGTGCTGGACTTGTGAAGAGTAGGACTCACTTATTTCTGGAATTACATGTTTAAAAGAATGTAGGATTTTCATCAAAAGAGTAGAAGAGAATAATGAAAAGCAAACAAACAGGAGGAGTAACAATAATTGCTGATGAAAACAAACATAGCCATCTTCAAACCATAGCTGGTGCTATACTTCATTGACCACATCTTCCTTTCTTTTTAAATTAATTAATTAATTAATTAATTCACTTTACATCCCAATTTCAGCCCCTTTCCTCCTCCCCTCCTGGTTGCACCCTCTCTCTCTCCTCCCCGTATCACTCTTGCCCTACCCCTCATAAAAGAGGAGCTCCCCCTACCTACCCATCCCAGCACATCACGTTGCATCATGACTGACTACATCCTATATCATGTTGGCCTGTCAAGGAAGAACCAACACTGGGAAGTGATCTAAAAGCATGCCTGAAATTACTTGTCAGAGAGAGATGCACTTACCTTTCAAGGAGACCAATGTGAAGACCAAGATGCCTTGTTCAGAGATCTGAAGTTTTTTTCAAACAAGCCTTTCACTTGCTTGGCTAGAGTTATTCCTAGATATTTTATATTGCTTATATCTATTGTGAAGGGTGTAGTTTCTCTAATTTCTTTCCCAGCATGACTGTCATTTGTATACAGGAAGGCTATCAATGTTTTAAAGTTAATTTTGTATCCAGCCACTTTGCTGAAGGTGTTTATCACCTTTATTAATAGGAGTTCTCTGGTGGAATTTGGGGTGTCACTTATGTATACTATGAAATCATCTGTAAACAGGGATAATATGACTTCTTTCTTTCCAATTTGGATCCCTTTGTTCTCCTTTTGTCATCTTATTGGTCTGGCTAGAAATTTAAGAACTATATTGAACAGATATGGAGAAAGTGGGCAGCCTTTTCTAGTCTCTGGATTTAGTGGAATTTATGTGAGATTCTCTCCATTTAACTTGAGGCTGGCCATTGGCTTACTGTATATAGCCTTTATTATGTTTAGGTATGTGCCATGTATCCCTGATCTCTCCAAAACTTTAAACATGAATGGGTGTTGGATTTTTGGCAGCTAAGAAGTTGATAATGTGTTTTTTTCTTTCAGTGTGTTTATATGGTGGTTTACATTGATGGGTTTCTGTATATTGAACCATCCCTGCATGTCCGGAATGAAGCCTGCTTGGTCATGGTGAATGATGTCCTTGATGTATTCTTGGATTCAGTTTGTGAGTATTTTATTGAGTATTTTTGCATCAATGTTCATAAGAGAAATTGGTCAGAAATTCTCTTTCTTTGTTGGGTCTTTGGGAGGTTTTTGTACCAATGTGAGTGTGGCCTCATAGAATGATTTTGGTAACATTCCATTCATTTCTACTTTTTGGGAGTAGCTTGAAAGTATCAGTATTAGCTCTTTGAAGGTTTGGTAGAGTTATGTACTCTGGTACCCATATGATCACTTCCCCTTAGTGGAAAGACCTGTTGACACTCAGAGGAAGAGTAACTAGGCTACCAGGAAGAGACTTGATAGGCTGTGATCTTATAGTGGGGGATGAGGTCCTCCTCTGTCACAGACCAAGGAGAGGGGAATATGATGAAAGAGGGCGGGAGGGGGGGATGGGGTGAAACAGGTAGGGGATAACAATTTAGATGTAATCTGAATAAATTACTTACATAAAAATTTTTAAAAAAGAAGACCAAGGTGCCCTTTGGGTACCTATGTGTAGGGTGCCTAAGTCCAAACCATACATGGTCCTTGGTTGGTATTTCAGTATCCACGAGCCCCCCCTAGGCCCACGTTGGTCTTCTTGTGGAGCTCCAGTTCCTTCGAGGTCCTTCTATCATTCCTCCCACTCTTTGAGAAGACTATCTGCTCCACAAGATTTTCTTCTCAGCCCAGAGTTTGGCTGCCTCAATCTGTTGGTTGGTGGTGCTTCTCAGTGGACAGCTATGTTATACTCCCATCTGCAAACATAGCAGAGTGTTGTTAATAGTTTCAGAGGTTGCCCTTCTTGCATGGTGTGGCCAAGTATTAGCTGGCATTCCTTCAATCTCTGCTCTCTCATTATCCCAGTATACCTGGTTGGCAGGGTAAGTTTGGAGTCCAAACATCTTTTTTCTTATGCACTGTCATAGGGCACTGCTTCTCCTACCATATACTTGATGTTGCCTCAAGCCTCCCTAAATTTCAAATGGGTGGATGCTCAATTCAGGCTAATTATGAAATTCAGAAGACCTTTACCAGTGTTTCAAGACATTTCACCTTCTACTTTCACATGCCTTCTAAGCTTTCGTCAAAGACAGAAAAATACCCACATTTTTTTTTATCAACTGTGAGTTTAGAGGACAGTCATCCTTGAAAAGACAACTCTCATTTTACTTAAAATGTCTGACTGGATATTATAATAACATCATAAGAAGCATCAAGATATTTCATAAAAAATATACATCTAGTTTACAACTTTCAAAATAGTTCACTTATTTTTCCTTTCTAAGCTGAGAACAGTGGCTCATCAGTGATCCCAACAATAGTCATGCTGAGAAAGGAATGTCATTGCCAATTACACAATGGATTCCATGTTAAGTTAGACTGCAGACTGAGGCCCTATCTCAGAAAAATCAAAACAAACAGAAAAGATATGAGTTGAGACATTTAATCATAAGAATTGTCTATATGACAGAACTCTAATGAAATTTGAATTTTTCTAAGAATTCTCTTTGACACCACAGCATTACTATTTTAGATATTTCTTCTTTCCATCTGAGTTGTCAGTTTTTGAATCCCAAAACTCATCATAAGTGAGATTTTGACAGTTGAAAATAATTTACATTTTTTCCAAAGATAAATAACTGTAAGCTACAGAAGTACAGCTATGTTCACATGTAGGATAATAGTGGCCCTAAAATTCCCATGTCACTAAAATCAAGCCAAGTGGCTTTTCCAAAGTAATGAAGTGAAGTAAAAAATATAATAAAAATAGATCTTCTCCCTTTCTGTTTGAGAACAAAAATACAGCTATTACATGAATTATGCAGTCAGCTATTTACTGTCATATAACAAGTGGCTCTTAAGCATATTTTATTTATATAAATCTATGAGTTTTACCTTATGCAGACCTTCTTTTTTAGTTCCTCGAAGATATTTGCATTTGCTACATATCAAGGGATTTTCCATTATATTTTGCAACTTCTTAAATCATTTTCCTGGTAGCCATCTTGGTATTGGACAGTGCAAAATCTACTGAATTTTCATGATTTCATTATACTGTTTTTTCATTTTCATTATACTGTTTTATGTGACCAAATTTTTTTATAATTCCCTTAAACATTTTGCAATAACCCATTTACTAACTACATAAGACACACTCCCACAATTTGTGTCTTAGTAACTTTTCATTAATGTGGTAAAAAATGATCAAAAGTAACTCAGAGAAAAAAGAGTTTACTTCATGTCCCCTTTAGCCTCCCAGAAAAGTCAGGGCAGAAACTCAAGACAAAGACTAAAGCAAAGACTATCATGGATCACACACTACTGACTTGCTTCTTGTGTGTGGCTTGCTCAGCTTGATTTTTTTATATAAGTAGAATCACTTGCCTGGGGATTGCACCACTTATAGTAGTGTGCACATGCCCATTCTGATAATCAATCAAAAATGCCGCAGAGCTTTGATTATAGGTCATTTTAGTAGGAACATTTTTTTCCTTTGAGGTTCCCTCTTCTCAAATAACTCTAACAAATGTCACATTGGCAAAGGCAATAATAACAGCAGCAAAAACAAAACAGTTCAGTAGGTATGGTGGTTTGAATTAGAAACAAAAAATATGTAAGAACTAAAAGCCCTAAATGGTAAAGACAGAGGAAACTGCAGCAAAGAAACCAGGGCTTTAAGAATATGATTCTGTGATGTGGAAGCCATCAGGGACTACGAGAGGTTGCAGTCATGTAGCAACCAGCATTGGTGTGTCTAACATCTTCCTTCCATGTGCCAGGAACTAGGCCCAACCTTTACCTACAATCCTAGAAGTAACAGCTATCAGGAATAATTAGCAGCAATGAGGTCTTCCCTGTGCCCTCTCTGTGCCATTTTCTGGACCCCGGCTCTGCCTGCAGTTCCAGAGGCAGCAACCAATAGCACTACCAGCAGCAGTGAGATCTACTCCATGCTCTCTGCAAGCAAGTTCCTCGGCACAAAGTCTACCTGTAATTCTAGAGGTGGAATCCAGCAGCGATTACCAGGGACTTCCAATCCTGCAAACACTATAAGCCAGCATAACAACACACTCAACAAAAGCAGAGCAATATTGCACCACTGGAATCCAGGTATCCTATTACAACACACACTGAGTATCCTAACACATCTGATGCACAAGAAAACAACCTAAATCTAATCTTATGAAGATGATAGAAGCCTTTAAAGAGTAAATGAATAAATCCCTAAAAGAAATATAAGAAAATACTATCAAATTGATGAAGGTAAGTAATAAATCCGATCAAGACCTAAAAATGGAAAAACAAACAATAAAAAGAAAACTGAAGCAATCCTGGAAAAGGAAAACTTAAAGAAGAGAACAGGAACTACAGAAGCAAGCATCATGAAAAGACTACAAGAGATAGAAGAGAGAATTTCTCAAGCTTAGAAGATACATTAGAAGAAATGGATATATCTAAAAAATTTGTAACACAAAATACCCAGGAAACTTGAGACACCATGAAAAGACGAAATCTAAGAATAACAGGAATAGAAGAAGAATGTTCTCAGCTAAAGGCTCAGATAGTATCTTCAACAATATTATAGAAGAAAAAATCCCTAACCCAAAGGGATAGATGCCTATAAATGTACAAGAAGCTTACAGAACACCAAATAGGCCAAACTAGAAAGTCCTTCCACAGTACAACTTTCTACTCAATGACACTGGGTCAGGGAAGAAATACAGAAATTAAAGCCTTTCTAGAATTCAGTGAAAAAGAGGGCACAATGTGCCCAAATATATGGGATATACTTTGGAGAAAGTTCACAGCACTAAATGCCTTTTTCATAAAGAAATTGGAGAGACCAATACAAGAGATTCAGCAGCACATCTGAGAGCTCTAGAACAAAAAGAAGCAAGTACACCAAAAGGGAGTAGACAGCACAAAATAAACAAACTCAAGGCTGAAATCAATAAAACAGAAACAAAGAGAACAATACAAAGAATTAAGAAACTAAAGTCTGGTTCCTTGAGAAAATGAAGATAGACAAACACTTAGCCAAACTAACTAAAAGAGAGAGACATGATAACCAAATTAACAAAGTCAGAAATGAAAAGGGGGAATAACAACATACACTTAGGACATACAAAAAATCATTTGTCTTACTTGAAAAGCTTATAATCCACTAAATTGGAAAATTTAAATGAAATAGAAATTTTTTTTTGATAGATTTCATTTACCAAAGTTAAATCAAGATCAAGTTAACAAACTAAATAGTCAGATAACCTCTAAGGAAATATAAGCAGTCATTAAAAGTCTCCCAACAAAACATGCACAAAGAAACACACATACACACACACAGACACACACACACACACACACACACACACACACACACACACACACACACAGGGACATATGGTTTTATTGCAGAATTCTACCAGTAATCCTCAAACTTTTTCACAAAATAGAAACAGAAGGAACAGTGACAAACTCCTTCAATGGGGCTACAATACCCTGATATGTAAACCACACAAAGACTCAACAAAGAATTTCAGACGAATTTCCCTCATGAACAGTGTTGCAAAATTACTTAATAAAATACTTACAAACTGAATCCAAGAAAATATCAAAATCATAATCCAGAATGATCAAGTAGGCTTCAATCAGGGACTCAGGGATTGTTTAATATAAGAAAATCCATCAATGTAATTCAACATGTAAACAAACTGAAAGAAAAAAAAAGAAACAAAAGTGATCAACTATTAGCTGTTTAAAAACAATTTGGTGAAATCCAACATCACTTCTTGATAAAACTCTTAGAGATCAGAATACAAGGCTCATACTTAAATATAATAAAGGTTATATACAGCAAGCCAATTGCCTCCATCATATAAATAGAGAAACATAAAGCAATTACACTAAAATCATCAACAAGACAAGCCAATCTACTCTTTCCATATCTATTGATCATATACTTCAAGTCCTAGCTAGTGCAATAAGACAATGAAGGAGATCAATGGCGTGTAAATTGCAAATGTGGAAGTCACAGTATCTCTTCCTGGATGATATGGTAGTACACAAAAACGACCCCAAAATTCTACCTGACTACTCCTACACCTGATAGACACTTTCAGCAAAACGGCTGGATACAAAATTACCTCACAAAATCAGTAGCCCTCATTTTATAAAGGAAAAATGAACTGAGAAAGAAATTAAGGAAACAACAACAATCACAACAGTCACAGATAACATACATTAATTTGGTGTGACTCTAACCAAGCAATGAAAGATCTGTGTAAAAAGAACTTTAAGTCTCTGAAGAAAAAAAAATGAAGAAGACATCACAGGGTGGAAAACTCTCACATGTTCATGGACTGGTATGACACACATAGTAAAAATGACCATCTTACCAAAAGCAATTTACAGATTCAATGCAATTCTCTTAAAAAATCCAACAGAATTCTTTACAAACTTTGAAAAACAATTCTCAAATTTATATAGAAAAATAAAACATCTGGTTTTATGTTAAGGTCTTTGATCCACTTGGACTTGCTACTTTTGCAGAATACAGAGGCTACTAGGAAAAGCCACAATTGGACAACATATAGCCAACAACTGATTGTGACAAGCTTGCCCCCAATTAATATATTTATACTAGTATATATTTTAATTCATAATATACTATGTCTATGTGTCAGAGAACATCATAGAAGTTGTGGAAGAAAGAGTGTAAGACCCAGAGAGATGGATGATTTGCTACCTTACAGTGTGTTCTACAAAAGAGAAAAATAAGAAAAGAAAATAAGTAGTTTGAAGGGATTAGATTTGGAAGGAAGTTGGGAGTAGAAAGCAATGAATATAAAGAAAACAATATCACAAATAATTAATGTATTTATTTATTTATTTATTTATTTATTTATTTATTTATTTTGGTTTTTCAAGACAGAGCTTCTCTGTGTAGACTTGCCTGTGCTGGAGTTGTAGACCAAGCTGGCTTTGAACTCATAGAGATCTGCTTGCCTCTGCCTCCCTGAGTGCTTATATTACAGGCATGTGCCGCTGCTCCTGGCAATGTATTTGTTTTGTTGTTGTTGTTGTTGTTGTTTGTTTCTTTGTTTGAATGGTTGGTAGGTTTGTTTTCTTTTGTTTGTTTTGTTTTAAATCTTCTATCACTGCCCAACTATTTTCTGTGCTTTCTGCTTGTGGTTTGAAACTGTTAAATCTTTGTGTCCTCCTTCTTGCCCCATGACTGCTGCTTGCTGCCATGCTGTCCTGCCCTTATAAATTATATGCAAACTTTTTTTTTATAATTTGCCTCAGTCATGACATTTTATCAAGAAAAAAATAATAAGACAGTATACTTGTAGATCTGTAGTTTTGTTCATATTGTATTCTGATTCCTCTATTAATATTCTGTCTCCTTTTCCTTCCCTACAAATACTACTTGTAACATTTACAAAGAAATTCAGTTTGGTTACTGATTGATTGGTTGACTGATTGATTGAATGATTGAGGGATTGATTGCTGCACTAAAGCAACTAATGTTTGTTTCTCAATTGTACATTTTAGCTTGCCAAATCATGTAGAAGCTTGACTAAAGAATTGAATGGCCTGTACATTTTATTGCAAAGTTATGTCCAGTCTCCTCGTTTTGAAGTAGGCCCTCATGTAGCCAAGGTTGGCCTTGAATTGTATGCAAAGTCAATGACTGCCATTATCTTCTGATCGCCTCTCTCTACATACAGAATGCTACAATTAAAGTCATATGTAGTGTTGACAATCAAAATGAGGGATTCTTTTTTAATATTTTATTAATGTATTCTTATTACACCTCAATTGTTAGCCCTCCCTTGTATCCTCCCATTCCTCCTTCCCTCCTGTTTCCCCTCTACTCCCCTCCCATATGTCTGTGACTGAGCGGGACCTGCTCCCCCTGTATATGCTCATAGGGTATTGTTATACTCAGAAAATACTCTACCTCACAACAGGGACATATGCCCAGCCATGTTCATAGCTGCCTTATTCATAATAAGCAGAACATGGAAACAGCCTAAGTGTCCCTCAGTAGAAGAATGGATAAAGAAACTGTGGTACATTTACACTATGGAATACTATTCTGCTGTTTAAAAAAAAAGGAATTCCCAAAATCTGTGTACAAATGGATTGAACTAGAAATGATCATAATGAGTGAGTTCACTCAGAAGCAAGAACAGACAAGTGGTATATACTCACTTATATCTGGACACTAGCCCAAGGGGCATGCCCCATGAAACCAAGGATTCTTAATGGCAGATAAGCAGTCTATCAAATAACCCACTTTACCAGTTCTTTAAATTACTCTACTCCTGAGATCTGGTTAGTTCCTAACGCTACAAACTCCACTGACTCTGGGATTGTGTTTCCTGTTGTGATGTCTTTGGCATATAAAATCCTACAAGAAATGTATGTATCCTCAGCAATATTGCTATGATAATTAAAATATCTGGATCTCAGCTGAGATATAACATAAGCTTCTGATTAGTTTTATCTAATGTATGTGTATGCATATCTTTAATTTTTATTTATTCATTGGGTATTTTCCATGAATCAGTTTGTCTTCTTGTTTTGAAAGCAGCAATGACTTTCATTTTCTGTGAGCTCTTTTGCTGAAACATTTACTTGATGATTTTTGAGTTATTTCTACCAACTGAAAAAACCAACAAATACTCAAATGCATTTCAGTATCTACACAAAACAGTTGCATATTTAAATTCAAGAGTTTATTTGGCCCTTATGTATATATTTCTGTTTCATTTTAGCCTAGAAACCAGGTAACTCAGGCTATGATTCAGCTTCTCAAATTCTCAGTCTTTCTTTCTTATGTGTTTTAAAATCTAAAGAGTTCAAAATTTTTCTTCCCTGTATTACTTGACGCTCATGATTATTTTACAGAATGAAGTTATATATTTAAAAAGCAATTGGAAACTGGAGTTAACACATTAATTTTATATCATTTTTGAATGTTTTAAATATTTTCTTGTAGTCATTACTACTGTGCATCCTAAAATATTTTTGCCTATTCTTTAACAGAAGTTTCTGAGCTTTGGAGATAGAGATGTAACATCCATTTCCTATTTGAGGCTGAACATTCTGCAATCTCTTTTTCTCTGCACCTTAACCAGTTATGGATATCTGTATAATATATCATTTTAATAGTATGCCTGTTTAGCAGAACAAAAGCTAGGCATTTTCCCTTGGAGACAACTTGTTCCCTATACCATTGCAAGGCATGGGTTCTATATCTTGGAGCAGATTTAAATTCAATCAGAGAGTGTTTGGTAACAGTGCTGATTAGCTTATCAAGGTTTTAATGATCAAAAGCTTTACCAGAACAAATTGCTAAATCCTTCCACTTGCTTCAAAAACCACATGGTCAGTCAGATCTGAAACAGTCAATACCACACAATTTTGGTAACAATTTCAATCACAGTTAGAGTTTTTATTGTTGCTTGAAGACAGCATGACCAAAAGCAAGTTGAGGAAGAAAATATATATTTGGTTTATACTTCCATATCTTAGTAAATTATTGAAGGATATCATGACAGGAAATCAAAAACAGGGCAAAAACCTGAAGTCAGGAGCAGAGAGGTCATGGAAAGGTGCTTCTTACTGGACTCCTCCTCATGGTTTGCTCAGCCACAGACCACCAGCTCAGGGTGGCATCACCTACAAATGGCTGGGCCCTCTACCATTAATCTCCAACTAAGAAAATGACATAGCATCTTATCTACAGTTCTATCTTATAGAAGCATTTACTTAATTGAGGATTCCTACTCTCAGATGATATTGGCTCCTGTCAAGTTGCCATAAAACTATTCAGCACAACTGACATATATCATTGTTATGCCACAGTCTTTCCTTTCTTGTTCATGCCTGTCTGAGTCAGGATTTCTATTATTGTGCAGAGACACCATGGTCATGGCATCTCTTATAAAGAAAAATGTTTAATTGGGTCTGGCTTACAGTTCATGGGTTTAGTCCATGAGCAGACAGAAGACAGCAACTGGCCACATTCAGGTAGGCATGATGCTGCAGAAGGAACTGAGACTTTGGCATCTTTAAAGACAGGCAGCAGGAAGAAAAGAATGCTATACTGGGCCTGGCTTGAGAATCTGATACCTCAAAGCCTGCTCCCACTGACACATTTCTACCAACAAAGCCACACCTACTCTAACAAGAGTACAGCTCCAAATAGTGCCAATTTCTATGAGTCTATGAGGCCATTTTTTTTCAAACTACCACAGTCCCAAAGACCCCACATTAATATCAACATCACAATATAAAATATTTTACAAAAAATCCTACAGTCTACAAATTCAAACACTTTAAAGTGCAGTTTCTTTACATCTCTAAAGCCTTCCTCCTTGGCAATGAGCAAAGAGACATCATGTTTGTATCTGCTGGAACAGAGCAGATGCCTTGGTTTGTTTATCCTAGCTTCACGGCTGGCTAGAAGGCAAACCCTTCTTAGGCTTAGGACTCATAATAATTAAATCAAATCCAAGTAGCATAGTGCAGAAGGAGGAAGACAGAGAACTGAGTATCGCCATGCAATCCTACAGACCTGCTGTCTACTGCAGGGCATAGATATGTCATAGACACTTGCTGGCCATCATGTCACACATCAAAAACGAAGGATGTCACTCAGGGGCCACCAGCTGTATGGCCAGTCTGGAGCTGGAGCCAACACAATGTGCAATTATGTGGTTATCAGATGAGAAAGAAAGAGAAGTAGAGTACCTTGAGCATTATGAAGAGGGGGTAAGAGGTGGGGGAGGAGAGCAGCAGCCTGTTGTTAAGTAGCCAGCCCTCCCACTTGGGGCCATGGTGAGGTCCCAGTCCAAGCTGCCACTGAGGGGCATTTCTGAGTCCATGACTATGCAGATGCAGAGATTGGTGTAGATGTCTGTGCCTCATAATACTACTAAAGAACATGGGGACTTCTCTATTTGGGACAGCTGCCAGTGGCCAGGTGGTCGAGAGGCAATGAATAACTGGCCCTAGCCCTCACTGGAGACAGCACTGTGGAAAGATGGTCTCATCTTGTAGCAGCAACAGCAACAGCAGCAGCAGCAGCAGCAGCAGTAGCGCTACTCGGGAAAGTGGGCCCTGTGACATGTCCAGGAAGCACAGTGGAGCTGGTAGTGGCTGCTGATCCTGCCTCCAGCAAAGGGCAGTATTGGGTGAGGTAGGCAGAGCAGTTCTGGGGATCTCTCACCCAGGTGGTACAAATAAGGGATCATTGCTAGGCTGACAAGCTCAGCTATGACAAAGGCACAGCTCCAAAGCTCTGAATTGTGTCACCTCAAAAATCTATATTGTCTACAAATGGTTGGTCTTGTGAAAGGGCCAGGCCTCCTTTTCTAAAGCTGCAGGATCTCCATGACACAGGACAACAGGATAACCAGGAGAAATTTTAGTAGGGATCCTATATTGGTGGTATTATAGAAGCCAAAGATGTCATGCTTGACCAATGATTCATTGCAATGAACATTTGCAAGTGAAGATGTGTGAACAGTGAACTGTGGAATACAGTGTGACATAATATAGCCTCTAAACTGAGATGTTTTCTATGCTTTGGGTTTGTTCTTATAGTTTTTGTTTGTTTGTGTTTTATTTTGGGGGAAGGTTGCAAGATATGAAGGGACAGGGATATGAGTGGGACAGGGGTGCATGTACTGAAACTCACAAAGAATTAA
Source organism: Acomys russatus (assembly GCF_903995435.1). Classification (NCBI taxonomy): domain Eukaryota; kingdom Metazoa; phylum Chordata; class Mammalia; order Rodentia; family Muridae; genus Acomys; species Acomys russatus. Next base: position 33,134,652 of record NC_067154.1, on the reverse strand, counting down.
TAAAACATTTTTTAAATCCTCCAAAGTTTCTCTTAAATTCAAAATTTTTTTTAAAACTCAAAGTCTCTTAACTGTGGACTCCTCTAAAATAAAAAATAAATACTTTCTTACTACAAGAAGGAATGATAAGGCACACTTACAATCTGTACAAAGAAAAGCCAAATTCTAACAATGCAAATAACTCAATTTCCAATATCTGGAATTTACTCAAGACCTTCTGGTATCTGCCCTTTAAAAGGCTTGGGTCAAATCTCTGGCTCATTACTCTGAAACACACACAGTTTGCCTTCTAGGCTGAGACTTGCTCCATCTCATCACCACTGCTGTTCTGAGAAATTGTACTATGGTACTGGCATCTCTGTAATGTTGAGGTCTTCCACTGCCATCGGTCTGCATGTTCATAAATAACCTCTGCTGGTCTCTCTTCATGATGAAGAGCCTCAACTTTCTGCATGACCCCTTCAATCCTGGAGTTTTAACTGATACTCCTGTTGCTCCATCACCAGTGGCCTTTCATGCCAATCCTCCCCTGCTTATCATGACCCTTTCCTCCTTTCAAGAACAGTACCATAAGGGTCACTCCTACACTATCATGTTCATATGCTTGCACGAGATACCTCCATGACTGCCCCTGAAACACAGTATCTTTGTGCTTACTCTCAGGAGACACTTAGTAGAAGTTTTCACCATATTGATGCTGATCTCTTCTTATTTACCACTAATTTCTGAACTCCAGCTAACCAGCATCAATTGTTCCATTAAAGCAAAGGTTTCTGTTCAGTGTTCATGGTCTCCATAACAGCTGACTCTTCATGCCCAGCTGACCAGAACCATAGCTTACTAATTCAAAATATGCTATGGTTCTGATAGATTGCCTCTGGAACTTCTCAAGCCATACCTCCATCCTCAACATTTTTTTTTAACAGATAATCAGTATCAATTATCCCACTAAAGTAAATATCTCTCTTCAGTGTTGTGTAAAATATGTTTTTTCTCACATATTATATTCAGATAAAGGTTTTCCCTCTATTCCTCCCATTTCTCCCACAACAACCTTCCAATCCAAATCCACTCCCTTTCTACCTGTCATTAGAAAACAAATAGGTTTCTAAGGGATGATAATAAATTATATAAAATTAAGAAAATAAAATAAAATGAAGTATAATGAGAGAAAACAAAAATAAAAAAACTAACATATTGCAGTAGGACAAAAGAAACAAACAGAAGTGAATGAGGCCAAGATATGTCACACTCAGGAGTGCCATAAAAACACCAAAATGGGTACCATAATACATATTAAGAGGACCTGGTGCAGAGTAGTTCAGTCAACATTGTAGGCTGCCTCTTCACTCAAATTATGGTGTTCTTTTCTATACAAAAGCTTTTTTCTTTCAGGTGTGCCCTTTTATCAGTATTTTGTCTATTCCTGCACTATCAGAATGCTTTTCAGAGAGTGATTTCATGTGCATTTAAGTTCAAGAATAGTCTCTACTTTGGTGACTATAACCTTCAAGGTATGAGGTTCTATGTTTTGAGCTCTGGATTCACTGGAAATTGAATTTTATGGAGGGTAAGCTATAGATCTACTTTACTTCTACTACTTGCTGCATGTTTGATCAAGAATGTGTCAAAGAACTTGACTTTACTCCAGTATGTATATTTGATCTCTTTTTAAAATTTTAGGTGACTGTCTATGCCCTTATTCCTGGGTCCTTAATTCTATTTAGCTAATTAATGTCTAGTTTTATGCAATTACTTTTCTTCATTTCTAGAGCTCTTTAGTTTAGCTTTAAATCAAGATGGTGATTCCTCCTTCAGTCCCACACCATACTCACCACCACCACCCAATTTCAGAATTGTTTTGGCTATCCTCTGGTATTTATGTTTCTATGCGACATTAAATAGTTTTTTTTTTTTTTTTTCGATTTCTCTGAGGAATCCCATTAGAATTTTGACAGGGACATTGAATCTGTAGATTGCGTTTGGTAGGAGGGATATTTTCATGATATAACGCTACCACTGCATGAGCATACGTCTTTTGATCATCTGTTATCTTTGTCAGTGTAGCCCTTTAGCATCTTAATGATGTTTCATGTAATTCTTTTATTTATTAATTTGATCTATTCTGAAGTTTTAACACTATTTTGTATGATATTATTTTCCAGATTTCATTCTCAATGGTTTTGCGTTTCTTTGTTTATTTGTTTCCATAAAAGAACCCTACTGATTTTACATGCTGATTTTGCATTCTGCCAATTTGATGAATACTGTTATTAGCTATAGAAATTTTATAATAGTCTTCATTGTCTTGTAAAAGGAGATTCACATCATCTTCAAATAAAACTATTTTGACATTTTCTTTCCTGTTTCCTTCATCTTTATTTACCTCTCTTTATGTTATTTTTCTAACTAAGTCTTCAAGCACTTTTTCTCAACTGGGAAAAAAAAGGTGGAAATCCCTGTCTTATTTCCTATTTTAATGTAAAGGCTATGATTTTTCTGGTTTTCATATGTTGTCTATGGGCTTATTGTATACTGACATAATCTGTTCTAGCTTTAGCTTTTCCAGGATTTTAATCATGAGTGCATATTTTTATTTCTTAATCTAATGAGATGATCATGTGGTTTCTATCTTCAAGTTTACTTATATGGGTATTGTATGTATTAATTTATGCATATGTAACCATCCCTGAATCTCTAGAATGAATTTTACTTAATGACGGTAAATAGTTAAATTTCTTCTTGAAATCATTTTACAAATAAATTATTAACATTTTTTGTCGTCATACATCAGATACATCTGAATGTATTTTTCCCTCCTTTTGTATATTGTTTGGCTTTACTATCAGGATAATAATGGCTACATGAAAAGCATTTGAAAGTGTACTTTCCAAAATAATTTGAGGGGTGTTGGTGTTAGATCCTTGGAGATCTAGAATAACATGTCACTTAATCTATCCAAGTTCTTTGGTCAGGTGGTGGTTTTGAATTTGTTGGAAATGTCATTTGGTATTATGAGCTTATATAAATTACTATTGACTTTTTTTAAGAAAAGATTTATTTATTATTATGTATACAGTGTTCGGCCTGCACATATACCTGCAGGCCAGAAGAGGGCATCAGATCTCATTATAAATGGTTGTGAGCCATCACGTATTTTCTGGGAATTGAACTCAGGACCTTCGGAAGAGCAGGTGGTGCTCTGAACCACTGAGCCATCTCTCCAACACCCAGCTAGAAATTCACCTATTTCCTTTAGTTTTCCCAACTTAGTGGAGTGCAGAACTTTAGAGTAGGGATCCTTATGATTCTTTGTATTACCTTAC